>NC_025998.2:128945539-129086056 GCF_000442705.2 Elaeis guineensis
AACAAAAAAAAGAAAAAAAGAAAAAAAATAACAGACCTAGATGAGGAACCGAGCTCAGGCCGACATCGTACAGAGCTGCTCGGTGACGAGCTCCCTGCTTCGGCATCGAGATGTCCTTCAAACGGTGGAAATCTCTCGGTCCCTATCCTCCATCCGACTGTTCTCATTTGGCTGAGTCCGGGGTCCCCCGTGGGAAGGAAACCCCCAAGAAAGTGGAGAAGAAGCAAAGAAGAACTGGTTCTTCCATCCATGAATCGACGATGGAAGACCAGTGATGAAGGAAAGACCCTTTCGAGGGTTGAAAAACCACCACCCTCGGGCTTTAGGGTGGGTCGGAGAACAAAAAAGGCTCGGAAGAGAAAAATACGAGGATTGATCGGCAGAAACTGACACAACAAAACAAAACTGACTATCAGTCGGACTGAGTTCGGTGCCAGTTGCATCGGACAAAGTCCGTAATAGTCCAGTATGTTCCAGACAAACTCCGAAACCGGAAAGCGAAGACCGATCTGGAGGTCCTCGACGTAGAAAGCCACTTAGCTCGGAGGTGGGTTGTTAACCCGACCATCGGCCCCAGGGGCGAACAGCCAAACTGCTCCGGGATGCAGTACTGCTCCCTGAGCCAATCGACGTTCGGTCCCGAAAGTGAAGAAACCTCCACCTCCGGGGTCGATCGAGAATTGTCGGTCGGATTTCCCGACCGACTTCCTCGTGGGGAGGTTGTTGGATGGATGTCTGGCCAGGACACGACCTCCCAAGATTTTTTCAGTACCACGTGATGCAGCAGGAAGAAAGAAGAAACAAAATAAAAGAAAAACAATCAAAATACATGGATCAGCCACAAAGGGCTCGCCTCCACGGGGCATGCAAACTTCACTATGAAAAGAAATTTTACAAGAGAAGACCTCACCCTCAACTCTTGTACACCCAATTCTCTCTTACCTGAAGTTTCCCTCACAAAAGCTCTCTCTCCTTGAAAGACCCCCTGAACCTCTGAAGTGCCTGGCGACCGCTGTCTAGGAGCCTCCTGCTCCTTCTCTCTCAGCGCTTCCACCTTTCTCTTCTCTTGGGTTCCGTACGGCTCGTACGGTATGAAAAACTGATCCACACCCTCTCTGTTACTGATCAGCCCCTATTTAAAGGGTTAAATAGGGTTTAAAACCTAATTAGAGAAGGATTAGGAGTCCTAAACAAAGTCAGATAACCCCTGGACCATCGGATCAAGATCGGGAGCCACCCACGCCCTTAGATCGTGCTCTGGTCCACGGAATAGTGCCGTGGACCATGAGAAACGCGTGGAAAATACCCATGCAGTCCACAGGCCCAATCGTGGATCGCCCGGTCCACGGTGGATCGGTGCAAAGGGCCAGCAGGCCGCTGGCCTGGGATGGCCCGCTCCCGCGCCTGGGCCTGCGCGCGCCTGGGCCACGAGCCCGGCTGGGCCCGTGCGCCTGCCTGGGCCGCGCGCCAGGCTGGGCCGTGGCGCCCGCCTAGGCCGCCCACCCGCATGGGTCGCGTGTCCCGCGCGGGCCTGGGTCGCGCGTCCCGCACGCCGCGCCTGTGGCCGCATCGCTGCCGCCCGCCGTCGGTCGCCGGCGGTCCTCCGTCGCCTCGAATCTCATGCCGACTTCAAAAGCTCGTATCTCCTCCATCCGAGCTTCGTTTCAGGTGATCTTGGTCTCGTTGGACTTCATTTTTCGCCACGAACCTCGCTGTGGGCTCAATCTCGAGGTATCAAATCCTAACAATCTCTACCTCGACTCGATATTCGATCTCTTCCAAACTCTGAGAGCTTCTGGATCTCCTCGCCCCCATGTCCTAGGGCAATCGCCTGCTGATCATGGATGGGCAAACATGGGAGTCAAGCCAGGCTGCTCGATCCCATCTCTGTCGTATGCTGTGCTCCTCCTGACCTGAGACCTGCTCGGGGCATCGTCCTGTGGTAATAGGAATCTCACCTTGCGACGTCGCCTCTCGTCCTCCCGAGTCTCCTATCTCGTGTCCGATCCGCCTCCTGGAGCTCCACCTTGCTCTGGGCTCCACCTGGCTCCCGAAGCTCCACCTCGCACTGGGCTCCCTGTCAGGTAATAATATCTTCTGCTCCCTTTCTTCCCCTCCAACACAATCCTATCGCCGCGTAGCACCCTCAGGATTCCTCCACCAGCTACCATCCTGTAGCCTCTCGAATTCAGTCTGCTAAGTGAGATAAGATTCCGCTTGAAATCGAGTATGTATCGGACCTTCCCCAATCTCCTCACTGCACCATCATGTGTTCTCCAGCTGACCGTCCCAATGCCTCTGATCGCACAGCTCGATCCATCCGGCAGATATACAGTGCCCTCACTGTTCTCCAGGGAGTCAAACTGCTCCTCTCTGCAACATACATGAAAGGAGCATGCAGAATCTAATATCCACTACTGGGAAGAAGTAGATACCTCGTCAGATATCTCCAGGACATCTCCATCTAAATCGCTGTCGGCCGTCGCTACAGCAGCCACTGTCCGATTTTTCAGTTGAGGGCAATCTCTGGCTAGATGCCCCAACTCCTCACACCAGTAACATCTGGTTTTGCTCAAGTCCCTCCTGGACTTGGATCACCCTCATTGCGATCTTCTGTCGCTCCGTCTATCGCCTCCTGCTCTTCCAGAAGCCACCAAAGCTGAGCTACCGCCACCTGAGCTCGAAGCTGGGTTCTCCCTCCTGAGAACCTCATTCTGGAGTATCGCCGCGGTGACCTCGTCCATCTTGATAGTGCTCTTCCCCATTAGAAGAGCAGTCACCAAGGACTCGTACGAAGGGGAAAGTGACGCCAGCAAAATCAGCGCCCTGGTCTTCTCCTCAACATTCTCACCAACGCTGAGGAGGTCGGTGAGGATCTTCTGGAAGTGGCTCAAATGCTCCTGCACGCTCCGTCCCTCAGTCATCCGCAGTTGGTAGAACTACCTCCAGAGGAAAAGAGTGTTGGTGAGAGACTTCGCCATGTACAACTCCTCGAGCTTCGACCGCAGCACCATCGGGGAAGTCTCGCTCAACACATGGATCACCACCTCATCCGCCAGGTACATGCAGATGGTACTCACCGCCTGTATCTATAGCCGTTTTCAATCCCGCACCTCCATGGTGGTCGGCTTCTCATCACACAAGAGAGCATCGATCAACCCCTGTTGGATGAGCACGTCCTTCATCCTTGCCTGCCACTAGGAGAAATTGCTCTTACCATCGAACTTGTTGATCTCCATCTTGATTGTTCTTGTCTTCTCCATCTTCAGTCTTGCTCACTACCACTATAATCTGCATCTTTGTACCGCCTTGCTCTGATACCACTTATTGGATGGATGTCTGGCCAGGACACCACCTCCCTAGATCTTTTCAGTACCACGCGATGCAGCAGGAAGAAAAAAGAAACAAAACAAAAGAAAAACAATCAAAATACGTGGATCAGCCACAAAAGGGCTCGTCTCCACGGGGCATGCAAACTTCACTATGAAAAAAAAATTTTACAAGAGAAGACCTCACCCTCAACCCTTGTACACCCAATTCTCTCTCACCTAAAGTTCCCCTCACAAAAGCTCTCTCTCTCTTGAAAGACCCCCTGAACCCCTGAAGTGCCTGGCGACCGCTGTCCAGGAGCCTCCTGCTCCTTCTCTCTCAGCGCTTCCACCTTTCTCTTCTCTTGGGTTCCGTACGGCTCGTACGGCGCAAAAAATCGATCCCACACCCCTCTCTGTTACCGATCAGCCCTATTTAAATGGTTAAACAGGGTTTAAAACCTAATTAGAAAAGGATTAGGAGTCCTAAACAAAGTCAGATAATCCCTGGACCGTCGGATCAAGACCGGAAGCCACCCACGCCCTCAGATCGCGCTCCGATCCATGAAATAGTGCCGTGGACCGCGAGAAACACGTGGGAAACGCCCACGCGGTCCACAGGCCCAGTCGTGGACCGCTCGGTCCACGGTGGACCGATGCAAAGGGCCAGCAGGCCGCTGGCCTGGGCCGGCCCGCTCCCGCGCGGGGGCCTGCGCCCGCCTGGGCCGCACGCCCGGCTTGGCCGCGCGCCCGCTTGGGCCGTGCACCCGCCTGGGCCGCCCGCCCGTGTGGGTCGCGCGTCCCGCGCAGGCCTGGGTCGCGTGTCCCGCACGCCGCCGCCTGCGATCGCACCGCTGCCGCCCGCCGCCGGTCGCCGGCGGTCCTCCATCACCTCGAATCTCGTGCCGACTTCAAAAGCTCGTATCTCCTCCATTCGAGCTCTGTTTCAGGTGATCTTGGTCTCGTTGGACTCCGTTTTGCACCGCAAACCTCGTTGTGGGCTCAATGTGGGTTGAATCTCGAGGTGTCAAATCCTAACAGAGGTTTTGACCATGATGCTAGAACCAAGGTCGAAGGATGAAGAAGAAGAAGAAGGAAGAAAATTACAAGGAAGTAAAGAGAAAACGAGAAGACGAAGACGAAGGCTCCTGGAAAACTTTCTAAAGAGGGAGGTGGGGACAACTACTTGAGACAAAAAGGGACCACTCGACTAGAGTCTCGGCAACAAGGCTACGAAAAGTAGAGTTTTGGATGCAGGTGACCCTATATATATAGTGCCCCTCGACGGCCGGGATGAGAGCACGCCCAACGAGGGTCTCCCAGATCATGACACGTGGCGGCATCTGGGCCTTCCCTCGGTCCGACGATTCGACGCACCTACCCCAGATCAGGCCACGTCGCCTCCATCTGCCTAAACGGGTTCGGCCCAATGGCCCCCTGCCACGTGGCAGAAAAATCGTTGCGGTTTGCATTCCCGAGGGGACGGCGGAAACGGCGGTTTCTGTTCCCAATGGGACGTCTGACACTGATGGGATGTCTGACACCAACAGGACGTCTGATGCCGGACCGATCGATGGTACGATCGTCAGAGTCGGAGCATGATGCGATGGATATCCACTCCTTTCGCCCGAAGCCGTCGCCCATGCGAAGATGCTGGCTAGCACGACGTCCGACTTAGTAGTGGGGGGGCAACTGTTGGGATATACCGACCGACTCATTTCACGCCGACTCACCCTCGGGCCTCTCTGACCGGCGCCCGACTCTACCGACCGCACCAATCGACGACTGTCGACACTGTCCGACCGAAGGTATGTCGGTCGGGCGGACCCATTCTGTTCCCGACTAGCCGAACGGCGGAGCCCGACTCTACCGACTCACTGTCAGGCGGGGGTGGTGGCCGATGTTCGATTCCCGCAATGCGCCAGACCAGCCAACGTTGTCCCTGGGTCTTCACCCGACGTCCCGCAACCAAATGACGATGCATGGTCGGTTGGCTCTCCCAAACGCCGTACGACTGCTGTGGGCCGCTGTCCTGACAAGGGCGTGCGGCATAGCCGCCCTGGGGCATTGTCCTGTCAAGGACATAGATTAATCCCAGTGATTTGACAGCCCACGGCGACTTGACAGTCAGCGGCGACTCCGACAGCCTCCGACGATTTGACAACTCTCCCAGTTGTCTACGTCATTAGTGGTGGCACTACGCCGTGCTCTACTATAAAGCGGGGAAGGCAACAGTGCTGCGTGGAGGTTCTTTCGAAGCCCCTGGACTCATTCTCTCTCTTTCTAGTTCTCTCTCTCTCGCTGAATCCCCCTGATTCTTTTCTACTGTTGCCTAGTCTCCTCTCTGACTTGACCGTCGGAGGGTCCCTGCCGGAAGCATCTCCGGTCAGTGTGGACTTCTCTTGCAGGTGCTCGTTCTCGACGATCAGGTGATGAAGGGATTGACCGCAATAGTATGTATGTGTGTGTATATATATATATATATATATATAGAGAGAGAGAGAGAGAGAGATAGAGACAGAGAGAGAGAGAGAGAGGCCAGAGCCGCGAGGCACCTCTAGTCGGCTGCAATTACTGGCCAGGGCTGCCAGGCTACCCTAGTTGACTTATATATATATATATATATATATATATATATATATATATAGAAGGCCAGGGCCGCCAGACACCCCTAGTTGGCTGCAATTACCGGCCAGGGCCGCCAGGCACCCCTAGTTGGCTTATATATATATATATATATATATATATAGGAGAAGGCCAGGACCGCCAGGAACCTCTAGTTGGCTGCAACAACGCTTCTAGGATCATGCTGTCCTCTCCGCACGACATGGACCATCCAAATGAAGACCATGATAAGCGCGCTGTGGAAGAAATGTTCGTGAATGCAATGCACGGAAAGTGGCGAGAGGTGGCTAGTACCTACGCCAACTGTAAAGCGGCCCTGGTCGCCACGATCATATATACCGGGGACACCGTGCTGCACTTGGCTGTGTCGAGCGGAGTGGAATTCAACGTGACGCTGCTCCTGGGCAAAATCCCCGAAGAGCGCTGCGAAGAAATCCTGGGGATGGGGAACGAGAGGGCCGACACGCCGTTGCACCTAGCTGCCGCTCTTGGGATGAAGAAGACGTGCTTGGACATGGTCAAGCAGTGCCCCAAGCTGGTAACTCAGGCTCGCAATGAGCAGGGTGAGACACCCCTCTTTAAGGCCGCGCGCCACGGCCAGAAGGAAGCCTTCGGTGCCATGCGACATGCCGCCCCCGATGCATGTAGTACCCGCGACCTGCACTTCTGCCGAAAATTTGGCGGCGACACCATCCTCCATGTTGCGCTGCTTGGCGAGCATTATGGTATGTGAAAATTAGGTGCGATGCCACAGGCTTACAATGATATCGACATAAATGTCGGAAACTGGTCAATTCACACACATCACAGCAAGTTTAATGTCAAAGCCTATCTGGTTATTTCTATAGAATTGAGTTGAAAATTTTATAGAATTCATAGGTGGAACAACCTATTTAAGCACGGTCCTGTGTCACCCAAACTCCACCCAATCAAAACTCTATAAGAAGAAAAAAAAAATCTTTGTAGATCTTTTTTTCTTCCTGTAGCCTAAAGTCTTGGATCGGGGATGAGTTTGGATGGGTTCAGTTTGTATCTTTTACATGAAAGAATGATCTTCTTTCATGGTATCATCCATTGGATCGTACTCCATTCAGCTCTCAAAATACTTTAGACTCTCTCATTCATTAGCCTTCACAAAGCTTGAAGCGATGTTTGCACGATCCATCGATGGATTCACATGAGGGAAGGTAAATCATTCTTTCACACAAAAGATACAATCCTCATCCGGTTTCGGACAAGCTCTTAGAGAGTGCATTCCACATGGGCCAACAAGTCCCAAGTTTTATAAGATTTTTAGTCTAATCCCATAAAAACATCCAAACATGTCCTAATTGGGACTGGAATAATTCTAACCATATGAATATATAGTTAAGGATCCAAATAAAGTATAAAATAATTATCCAAAAAAACTAAACAATGGTAAATATACAAACAAAATTTCTCTCTCCCTATTTTCTTAAGATCAAGGAGCTTGGAACCTTGAAAATATAAGGAGAAGAACAAAAAAACTGTAAAAACATGAGGAAACTGAAAAAAAACAGAAGAAAGAAAGTAGATGGAAAAGCCTATGTCTGGACAAATGCCAGGGCATCAGCTAGCTAGGACCAAGCACAATAAGCCAGTGAGAAAATTTAATTTCTCCCCTAAAAATGTGTGTGACCCTTGAACTGGGATAGGTCAGGAGGATATTTCCGAATGTATAGCGGGAAAATTTCAAATGATAACGATACACAGTCCGTATAGATGATCTTTATCCAAAAACAATACTTCCTTGGGTATTCCTGAAAATTGACCAAGTGGATTATTTAAGGCTGCAAATGGATTGGATTGACCTGTGATCGAATCCGATCTAGCCCACGTAAACCTGACCCGAACCATCTTAAAGGACCTATGGATTCGGGGAGGGTTCTAAACTTGGACCGATTCTATTTTTCGGATAGAGTCTGGATTTATTGAATTTTGACCTGATCCGACCTGATTCATAGAGACTTTTGGATTGATATGGGTCTTGAGATAAATAATTCGATTCAACTCGACTTGACTCAAATCTGGATTTGGACTTTTGGGTTCATTTGGGTCTTCGAACACTGCCCTCTCACAAACTTTTCTTGATTCCTCCATATTTTTTGGTGAAATAATTCCTACATTTATTGTGAATGAAACAAAACTTGAGTGCCATCTTGGACTATTAGACCTATAACAATATATTCTTGATTTCCTACTCTTTGATAAGTTTATATAATGGACTACAAATAATTATATTTTACTATATTTTCTCTTAAAAAGCAAATTTCTGCATCCATGATGTTTATTGCTATTTCATTAAAGTCATAGTATTGGAAAGTAGGAATTTTTAATATCTGGATACCAAAATAACAAGATAAAGAGAATTTGACATATTGCATCTTATCTTGTAGATTTTTTCTTTTAATTTGTTTAATGAATTTCTTTGATCCTAATTCAAATATTTTTGTCTTATAGTTTCAAACCAATGTTCCTTTTGTTTTATTTATTATAACTCATTTTTCATCAAGAACTTATAAGTTGAACTATTTTTGTCAGCATTTGTCAATTTTTGTTGACATCCTTGAATATATTCATATATGTAAACAAAATTGGGCTTGGCCTCTCATAGTTCTAGGTATATCTTAAACATCCATGGTCAATTTCCTGGTCACAGGATCTAATGAACTTTTCTTAAGTTAGATTTTTTAAGATAGTATGTCACAAGCTATAAGAAGGCAACCTTCATTATTGTGCTGCTTAAAAGTTTAAGATATATAGCCACATGAAAAGAAGTTTGGATGAATAAATGAACCCCATGCCATTACTTATACAATTTTTGTTATTATTCTTTCTTATAATTTCTCATGTTTGATTGCAACATGTGCACATATTCTTTTTCTCAAAATTGGCGTCATTTGCAATTGAATATAGTAAGCTTTTCAACCACTTAATTTCTACAAATGAAAGAAAGAATTGATTCATTAACAAAAGAAGTTGGTTAAGTCCGATAGTAGTGCAAATAAAGTTACTTATAGATTTTCTATTTATTGATTCTGTTATTTATAATTTGGATCCGAACTAATTCGAACCCAAATCCGAACTGAATTCGTATTTCATAGATTGGGGCTGGATTATACATGGATCCAACCTGACCCGAAAGACCTATTTGATCAAGATATTTGATTATAGAACTGATCTGATCTAACCCGATCTTCTATTGAGCTAGGTTTGGATCCAATATTTAGATCCGATCAACAAACTGGATCGGATCAGGGTCACTCATGATTCGATTCAATCCGACCCATTAGAATTATTGATCAACCTAAATGGATGATTGAACTCCTGAATTGGACAACTAAGTTGCTATGTTGGATATGGCTAATCAGAAGCCACCAACTTAACAGTGATCTGATCATAAATATGATCCATCTAATCCAAATAGGATGTTGCTTAAGTCCGATCACCAACTTTTCAAATACCAAGCAAGTTGCGACATATCTCCATATCCAATTGTATTTGCCTTGGTTTTGTTCATGGACATGCATTTCTATGATTATATATATAGGGACATCTGACAGTGGGTGTCTGATAAACATATCCCGCCCTATTTGCATGTGATTTGCATTTTCTCATGCGCATCTTTTGCAAAAATATTTTAGGAACCGAAGAAGATGCACGTATTAGGCATTGAAGCTTGAAAGGGCATGTGTACATATCGACAAACATATACATATACATAAAAATATATGTATACATACATAAATAGGATATATATATATATGTACACACACGATACCTATATATATATATATATATATAATCTCGATACTGATTGATCTTTCCATTATTAATTTAAATAAAATATTACTGTTTTGAATCCAATCTTCATAACAATAAAAAAGAAAATCCTACGAACAGTAAAAGACTGCTATTTCATAATTTTTATCAATGACCTTCTATTTCTTTTCAAGACAGAGAAGGAATGAATGCGATTATTGTAACATGCATTACTTTATTCTGATGCATCCTGTCATGACCTGGTGTCTAACTATCATTGCTTATTTGATGTTGGCAGCTAATAATTTTAAGAGCTAGACTAGAATCAGATCAATTGGATTTGGACTCAGATCTGATTAGATCAAAACTCTTTAATAGGATGTAGGAGTCGTTGAATATGATCTACTCCCTCAAAACTCTTACAGACAAAAAATCTTATGATTTGGAGACTCCCAACTTATGAATCAAGTAGTCAAAAATTGAATAGTCTAAATAAAATTAAATTAAATATATTTTTTAATCACTTGATATATAGACTAGGAGTCTTCAAATCATATAATTTTTGATGTGTAAGAAGTTTTGAGATACTAGGTCACATCCAATGATTTGGATCATCAATGTAAGATCTTCATTGTTCAGTTTTGATCTGACTCGATCCGTGTCCAAATTTAATCAATCTTATCCAAATCTGTCCTCAATTTTAATAGTGCCCATTGTAACAGTCAAATATTTTGATATTATTTACTGAACGATTTGAGGTGTCGTGCACAGATTTGGCCCTGGAGATTGTTCGATGCTATCCCTCTCTAACTAACTGGTGCAATGAGAAGGGAGAGTTGCCTATCCATATCTTAGCCAACATGCCTTCTGCTTTCGAGAGTGGAGTGCTAGCTTACTTCAAATATCCACTTGATCCTCTTATTTACCATTGTGAGTCTCTCTCTCTATCTTTCTTTTTTTATATCTATCTATCTGGCTTGTGAGCTAGTCAGATTTGGCTGCACTCGAGCAAATCTCTATATAGATCTAATTGGATCTAGATTGGACAGTGGAGGTTCCATGTCAATGATCTGAGTTGTTGAATATAATTTATTTATATATACACAAAAAATTATATGATCTAAAGACCTCTGGTCTATAGATTAGTGGTCAAAAAAATAGATGGCCTAAATAACATCAAATTATACATGTTTCTTGATTACTTGATGTATAGATTCGGAGTCTCCAAATTATATGATTTTTTGTGTGTAAATATTTTAGAGATAGTAGGTAGTATCCAATGGCTCAAATCATTGATATGGGACGCTCCTTGTTCAATCCAAGCTTGATCAGATTTGAGTGGAGATATAAAGCTAATATTAGATAACAATCATCATGAAAGAGGGTTAATAGGGTAACTAACTAAAACAGGTAAGTGGGAGCATTCTCTAGTTGTGGGTTTGAGTATGTGAAGTATAAAAGGAAGGATTGTATAGAAGGTCTTTTGCCAGAAAATGAATGCATGTTTTCCTTTCATATTTGTTTCTCTGTTTCTATTGCGGCCAATCCTCCCGTCGCCCGATCACCGGTGACGCACACCTGCAAAAAAAATCCTCACAGACCGGAGATGCCTCCGACGGGGACCGTCCGACGGTCAAATCAGAGAGGAGACTAGGCAACAGTGAAAAATCAGGGGCTCAACAGGAGAGAGAGAAAGAGAGTCCAAGAGCTTAGAGGCGCTTCTCGAAACTTAGAACTTAGGTCTTTTTTCAAGACTGTTGCCTTACTCCGTTTTATAGTAGAACACGATATGGTCCCGCCATTAATGATGCAGACAACTAGGGAGTTATCAAATCGTCGGGGGCTGTCAAATCGTCGTGGGCTGTCAAATCACCGTGGGCTATCAAGTCGCTGGAATTAATCCATGTCCTTGGCAGAACAGTACCCCAGGACGGCTGTGCCGCATGTTCTTGACAGGATAACTGCCCAAAGCGGTCGTACGGTGTTTGGATGGTCTGACCGACTATATGTCGGTATTCGGCTGTCGGGACATCGGGTGATGATCCGGAGACACCGTCGGCTGGTCCGGTGACTTGCGGAAGTCGGACATCGGCTGCCACCCCTGACAGTGGGTCGGTGATTCGGACTCGGCTGTTTGGTCGGTCGGGAAACAGTATGAGTCTGTTCGGCCGACATGCCTTCGGTCGGATATCGTCGAGGGCCATTGCCGGCAGTCATCATCGGAGTCGTCGTCGAAATTGTCCGTCGGTTTGGTCGACAGAGTTGGACGATGATTAGATCGGTTTGAAGATAAGTCGGCATACAGAGATCGACCGGTATATCCCAACAATTTTTATTTTACCAGCAGCTTTTAGGTGTAGTTTAAGCAGCATTCCTATAGGTAGAAGTCCTTGCCTTGAGTTTCAAGGCACTTGCACCATGCATCGACTCCTCTCGATCTCGGCGAATAGCTGGTGGCACACCATGTAATTCTTCACCTAGCCGACGGCATTGTTCATTCTCCTCCATCAATGGTTCCGCCCCTGACCTCCGGCCAGTCCCGCCGACATCCACAAAATTCATCAGCTGGAGTGGGCAATCATTGCCATCCGAGCTCGATTCCATTTGGAAAAGCGGCACCCATCGTCCGTGTGCCCCAGCCAGCCGCAAAGATAGCAAACCATCAGAATGTTCTCATAAACGAAGGGTTGCGAAAACACCCCTCTCTGCCCCCTGATCAGAACCCAAGGCTTCAGCGACACCGCCGCATCGAGGGTGACCTGTACCTAGGCATAGCCGGTCTTCCGCAGTTGGCCGATGAAGTCGTCGGTTGCGAGTGGCTCCCTGGCCTCCGATGCAATCCCCAGGATCCGTGACTCCCTCCAATACTCGATCCGCAGTTCCGGCAGCCATAGCCACACCACATCTAGGTAACAGTCCTAATTCTAGGCATAAAGTCCCGCACCCACGGCTCCATCGCCAGCGGTTGGCTCGCGACAAACCAGGGCCTGCCGAACAGAGCCATGTTGCAATTCACAGTGGACCGAAAGTGGAGGAGATGATGATCCTCCGCCAGACCAAAAGCCTCGAGGTCATAGTTGAGCTTCCCCTTCTCTTTCACCTCCTTCGCCACCCATTTGAGAGGCACCCGCCCACCTAAACTTCTGGTAATAACTGCTACTCCCTTCCATTCTTTCCTTGAAGCCTCCGTCTCTTCCTTTGGAAATTCTAACATCTTGGTGAAGTATCGTTGCAGTCGCTCCACCTCCTCCTTGGTGATCTTGTGGGAGGTCCGCAGTGGCTGTCGCGGGCTGTCCTGCACCACCTTCGCCCAAGAATGATTTCTTTCATGGGAGCCGGTCCCTTCGAAAAGAATCTTATTTTGATTTTGATTTTAATTTTAAAATAAAATAAAAATATTTTAATCTATATAACACTTAATTTTTATTTTTATTTATAAATTTTAATTATAATTATAATTTTAATTTTAATTTCGATTATAAATCAATTATTTTAAAAAATTTAAATATTTTGATTTTGATTTCGACTGTGAACTAAACATCATCTAATTTTCTTTCCTTTCATTCCGTCGCTTAAAAGATGTTCGACAAAAAAGCACACCGACCACATTAATATTAAGGCAACACCTTATCACTGTGAGAGCATGTAAGTAAACGGATTTTAACCCACCTCTCCCTTCGCTGGACTTGAAATATTTAAATTTTGGATTGGAACTGGATTAAATAGTACTATATCAAGTTTAGTATATTGTTCGAGGTAAATAAGTATCTATTTTTTTATAGTTAAAATATAATAATTAGCCATTAAATATAAAATTATTAAAAAATAAATATAATAAAAAAAAGAGCCAACTTGAACTTTCATTCGTACATTTCTAATTTCATCCAAGAAATTGATTATTTTTAAATTTACAAACTATGATTTCAATATATATTGATATACTTGAAAGTATTAAAAATAAGAATCCACTAAAATAAATAACAAAATTATGAATGTCTAATCATAATTTAAGTGAAAATAGATAATGGGAGTTGCAATTGTTGAGGTGAAAAAGAGGAATTGGTTTAAATGATAGTTCTTTTAATTAATTGAAAAGATATTTAGAGTGAAGAGGAAGGAGATTTATATAATTTTGAGTTTTGAGTTGGGCCAAATCAGGTTTAAATGACGTTTGACCTATTTTTTATTGATCCTAATTAGAACTAGATGATTTACGAGCTGGCCTAGTCAGGCCAGATTAGGTTGAATAATATAAGTCTCGATTCTAATTTGGAATTTAGATTGGATCCAACTTTTGGTTTCAACCCACGGATCTTTACATATAGATCAATCCGGTCTAATCAGGATGGAAACATGTTGAGTTATGAGTCGACTTGGCCCATTTGCGATCCTATTTGAGACCATCCCACTACTCTTCCTCGATCCCCTTGACCTCGAGCTTTCTTAGTCTGGTCTCTTCGATCTCCCACCTTTGGCATCGAACAGTGACCACATACTTCTCTTTTGATGAAATGCTTTTGTAAGAAAAAAATTCTTCATATTGGGATAGGAGATTTAGAGAAGTTGCATTTTTTTAATCTTTTAGGTTTTCATTTCTTATCTTAATTGTATTATTTCCCAATCCTATGATAAAGTGATAACCACATAATATCTTTAGCACAAATACTCCAATCATCTTGGTCTAGTGTCCTTGTTAAACTATCAAGCATGGAGTAGAGTTGTTTTTTTGTTTTTTGGGTAGAATATGGAGTAGAGTTGTAATTAATATATTCCTTCCTTCTGTATTATAATACCTTAGTCCAAATTTTTGGGGATACACCATCCAAGACTAAGTCAGAATTTTTGGATTTTAAGCGAAAAAATGTGGCAATTGAGGTAAGATCCAATTCACATCTATAAACGCTTTGATTAGAAATATTTTAATTGGATTTTTTTTTATTATACCAAGAATTAGTGGCAGCTAACTGAGCTGGTTGGTATGCTGCTACTCTAAGGAGAGGTTCAGGTTCCATCCTGACGGTGGCAAACAGAAAGAAGAACAATCGGTGCCCCAAAGCATTTTCCAAAAAGAAAGTAGCATTGGTTTTTTGAGAAAAGATCAAAAAATGATATAGATCTGTTAGAATTTAATGTTTCAAGATTCGATCCATATTTAGCCCACAGTGAGGTCCGCAACGAAAAATGAAATCCAACAAGACCAAGATCACCTCAAACGGAATCCAGATGATCAAGATACGAGCGATTGAAGTCGGCACGAAACTTGGAGCAGTGGAGGACCGCCGGTGGCGGGCCGGTGGAGCGGCGGCGGCGCGGCCGTACGCGGCGGGGTGTGGCTGTGCGGAGCTCGGGCGCGCAGCGCATGGCCCAAGCCCAAGCACATGAGCGCGCAGGCCGGCCCAGGCCAGACGCACCGCTGGGAGCCCGCAGCCCGGTCCACGGTGGATTGAGTGGTGCACAGGGAGGTCCATGGACCGCGTGGGCATTTCTCACGCGTTTGTTGCGGTTTATGGTACTGTTCTGTAGACCGACACGTGATTGAAGGATGTGGGTTGATTCCGATTTCGATCCAACGATTCCTAATCACCTTCTAACGTGGGTTTTAAGGCCTTTAAAAGGCCTGATGTGTGAAACAGAAGCTGTGTGGTGCGGCGTTGATCCGAGAAAGGTCTGGTGTCATGCGGCCGTGGAAAAATGGAACTCATGGAGAGAGAGAGAGCACACGACGCTGAGAAGAGAAGGAGCGGTGAGGCTCCTGGACAGCGGATAGCGGTCACTTTAGGGGTTCAGAGAGGTCTTCCTAGAGAGAGAGCTTTTGTGAGGAAAAACTTTCTGTGAGGGAGAAATTGGGTGTACGAAGGTTGAGGGTGAAATCTCTTCTTGTAATATTTCTTTTTCTCATAGTGGAGTTTGCATGCCCCATGAAGACCAGTCTTTTTTTGGCTGATCCACGTATATTTGATTATTTCTATTTTATTTCTTCTTTCTTCCTGTTGTATCACGTGGTATCGAAAAGGTCCTAAGAGGTGGTGTCCTGGCCAGACATCCACCAACAAGATCAAAAGCACTTTCTCAAGGGATAATGGGATGGATGCTGGATACATAATCCCAAATAGCTAGCCATCTAGAATAGCAGTAAATTTGACGACAGGGAACATTTCAAATCCTATGCTTGACCAACCATTTGTTGGTCTAATGTAGCATTGGCACTTAAATCAGCATCCAAATCTTTGTAACATCACAAGCTGCACTTTTTCATGGATCTCCATGGAGATTCATGGGCCTTAGCTGCGTGGAACAATTGAATGGTCCAATGAGCATTGAACCTAGCTGTTTGCCTAGGTCTAAAGGACCCTAAGTGACCTTTAATGGTAGCCAAGTTTCTTGTACGTTTCTAATTCTGCTTAAATTTTTGTTTTACCTTTTAGCTTATGATTTATTATCTTATATTAATGATCTAAATTTAAGCCTGTTTCCCTTACTGTTCTCTTCTAAGGATGCATTTTGGGTTGGGTTCAATTAGGACCTGATCAGTCTAACTTGTTTGCTGTATCAGGTCGGACCAAACTTTTGTGATCTCGGATTGAGTTTGGCCTCTAAAATCTAAACCAAACCCCAAATTGTGCTGTGGAGATTGAGCTTAAATTCAACTGATCAGATTTGACCCTAAATGTATTTGAACCCAACCCAATCTAGCCCAACTTGTCCCAACCTGATAAGTAAATAAACTTATAGATGTGTTATATATAGAATATTTCACGTGTTTAGTCCTTTTGAGTTCCAAAGTAGCATATGTGAATCCAAATAAGATTCCAACCAACTTAATACTAACCTTTAAAAAAAAAAAATCTGAAAGCTTCCTTAATCTTTAATTACTTACACTACTGCCCAAACCAAGATTAGCTCTGCCCCATTCTAAATTATCTTAAGATGGGTAAGGACTGAGTTCGGTTTGAGAAATCTCTAGTCCAGGCTGGGTTGGCATCATCGAGTTAGATGAAGGCCAGAGATATAGCAGCTCTATTCTTTTCTTTGGATTGCTCCATTAATGATAGATTTCCCTATGCCATATTGTTGTACAACTAAATAGATGGGTGATGCGAATATAATGAGCAGTAATTTTCAATGCAAAACAACTAGTCCTGCTAAAGTAAACTTAATAGCCAACCTATGTATCTTGTGAGGATAAGGCTGGGGGGACCAATATATATAATTTGGTGTCTAACCACTATTTTTTTTTGTATATATATGAAAAATAATTAATTCCCTTTTAGATTTCTTGAAATACTTAGTTCCCATTTTGAAAATGCCCACTCTGAATTAAGCATAACTTTCTGCTAAACTGACACATGAATTACTATTTCTAAACTGCAGGTTGCCGTTTCAGTCGAAGAACCATTCAAAATGAAGGAGACCCAGGTAACTTCTTGCAAGAGAGACTAGATGGAGTGGCACATGCAGTTATTTTATTTTTTAATTTTATTATTATTATTATTATTATTGTAGTTGTTGTTGCCGATGACATGCAGGAAGGGTAGAGATTTCAATGAGATTTATTAAGAAGTAAAAAGAAAGAAATAAAAAAAAAAAAAAGCCTCTTAAAGAGAGAGAGAAAAAAAAAAATACTATTGCGGCCGGAAGATTTTATTCTACATGATAAAAAATGGTTTAATTATAAAATTTTTTTGAATTATTTAAAAATTTTCAATTTCGTCTTGAATTTAAATATGATTCGGTCAGGTAATCAAACTTTTAAAAATGGTCAATTAATTAGATCCTGACCGTTTATACCGTCTGACTGCCGTTATGGAAAAGTTAGGAGTGTTCATGTGATAAAGGTCAAAAAATAACAACATATATGTTCGGACCAGTGTCTTGACCACAGGATTTTAAAAGATCTGAGCTCATCAGTTTGCTACCTAGCTCTTCTCTCGCTGAGGCGTCTCCGTTACTGTTGTCACTACCCCCGACAACAAGCCCCTCCTCTACCCCTCCATTTACCGTGCCAACTTCACCCACCACCACTCTCTAATCCACCTCCTCCTCCCCTTCCCCTGCGTCCACCACCTTCTACCTCCAACAGCGAGAACCTCGGTTCACATAGACTTCTTCATCGCCATCATGCAACGCCCTCCGTGGCCCCTTAGCTGGACTCCTCCGCGCCCACCGCCTCGACTGCCTCGTCTCCAACTCCATCTTCCCCTGGACCGCTGACAGTGCCCTCACCCTCGGCATCCCCCGCCTTGTCTTTCATGGCTGTGGCGCCTTGCCTGTCTGCGTCCACCGTAGCCTTGAGCTTCACAACCCCCACGCCTGCGTGTCCTCCGACTCTTAACCCTTTGCTGTTGAGGGCCTCTCAAACTGCATCCAAATGACCCGCTCCATGAGCCACCCCATCTTCTTCCACCCTGACTTCCTTGGAGTTGTAACAGAGGCAGAGGGGAAGAGCTTTGGCATCAACACCTTCTACGAGCTCGAGCCGGCCTACACAGAGCTCTATGGGAAGCAACCTAGTCCGCGAGATGGTTTGTGGGCCCGATCTCCCTCTACAACAAGGAGGACGCCGACCGAGGTGATCGGGCCCACCCGGACCACTGTCGATGGCTCAGCTGGCTGGACTCCGAGGTCGAGAACTCTGTCGTTTATGTGAGTTCTCCAAAGAGCAGCTCCGAGAGATCGCGTTGGGCCTATCGTACGAGAAGTTCGTCAATGAAAAGTTCCTGGGAGAGGTGGGGGAGATCGGTGTGGGGGTGAGAAAGGGAGGGGCGGAGGAAGTGGGATGGTGATCCGCGGGGGCGGAGGTGGCGGCGGCACTGGCTGCGGTGATGGGCAGTAGAGAGGAGGCGAAGGTGAGGAGAAGGAGTGTGAGAGAGTATGCGGCGGCGGCCAGGGTAGTGGTGGAGGAGGGAGGCTTGTTGTACCAGTACATTAGCCAGCTGGTGGCGGAGCTGGCTGCCGCCCGCGCAGCAAGGGGTGGGGAAAAGGGACAGTGGGAGGAGGCGAGCGAGACCGCCGCAGTACCGTCTCGAGATGGGAAAGCTGTGCGTTTATTATTACCAAAGAAAACAATAAACCCTTTCCACCGTGTACCCCTGAGTATGATTTTTTTTTATAAGAGGACGGATCCTCTGCAGTATTCCAAAAAATATCATAAAATATTATATATATTTAAAAAATATTTATTAAAAAATAAATAATTATATTTATTTATATATATATTAAAATATTAAAAAATAGATAAATTTTAAAAATATTTGAATAATTTAGATAAATATTATATAATTATTTTTTTTATGGATGTTCCAAAATATACACAGCATTCGACAGTACTTTTTGAATACCGTAAATGATTCCATTTCTTTCTATAATGGCAACTAGACGAAATATACGGTTAGCATCTGAATTAAACTTTTTTGAAAATTTGATGAACTGATTGCATCAAATTGAAGTTCACGATGAAATTAAAAATTTTTAAATAATTTAAGATTTTTTTTATGATTAAGTCAAAAAAAATTAAAGACTCATTTGGTACATCAGAAGAATTTTTTTGACTGAGAAGTTATTTTTCAGAAAGTTATTTTCTAGTAATATGATGTCTGGAAATATAATTTTGACATGTTTGATTGATTATGAAAAAATGACTTATTAAAGATTTATATTTAGTTAAGCATGTATTTTTTAAAAAATATTTTATAAAATATTTGTTATATTTTTAATAGAAATAAGACTATACTTTTTTACTCCCAAACTCTTTATAAATATTAATATAATACTTATATTAATATAAATATAATATAATATTAAATTATAATAATTTATTATATTAAATAATATTAATATATATGTATTGGTATAATATTAAATTTTTAATATAATAAATTTGTTAATATTAACAAGAATATCATATTTATATAAATATTAAAATAATATTAATATTTATAAATATTATACTATTTATATTAATAAAAATATTATATTATATAAATATATGATTATTTATATGGACAACATTAGAAGGATATATTTGGCAAGAAAAAAGGGCCACCGATTTTCATTCTTTCCTATAGAAAGTCCCAAAATCTATCTTCTCTATGAATTTATATTCTTATAAAATATAAAAAATATCTTTTTAGAAAATTTTTTTTATGTTCTCTCTTGAAACTTCAATTAAACAAGGCATCCATTTTTAAGAAATTGCGGTTTCTCCCCCTCTACTTACCACAGACCAAACGAGTCCGAAGGCCGGTAGCCTTCTCTTATTATCAACCTATATATATTGATTATGCATGGGATATTTTAACTCGCAATATACACAATTGACTTCGGCTTTTCCCATCTGCTTCTCTTTTGTGGATGAAGCCAGGATATGTAGAGCATCCGTACTTTAGCAGTAACATATATTATCCCATAAATAGTAGCATATTTTCCAAACAATATTAAATAAAAAATAATTTATCTATATTTTTTTATATTATTATTTTTTTAAGATAATTAAGTTGCTAAAATATATCCATATTTCTCACAATACACCTTCTTATATAAATATTATTATATATTATATTAAATATATAAGATATATAATATATATTATATATTTTAATATATTATATGATATTATATATTATATTATAGATTACACTATATTATATATAATATTATATTATAACATATAATATATTATACTATTATATATTGTATTATATAATAATAATACATATTATACCATTATTATTATATTATTATTTTAGGTTAGGGATATTTTAGGACTAAAATAAAATGGTTATTGTAAGGACTAGGCCTAGTTTGGCACAAATTTATTGGGCTTGGCCGCATGCATCTCGCACATGCAGGGTGATGAGAAAGACTCCCATCAAATTTTGTCAGAGAATCGGAGTCCTACGGCATGCTAGATTGGTGATTTGATTTATAAATTCCCCTCCTCTATCCTCTCTACGCATCGTGCTCAAACCTCCAACCAATTGCCATGGCTAGCATTGATTGTCTTTGGATTTCATTGGGATTTCTCAGCAAATCACCATCAATATACCTCACCAGAGGTGAGGTAATGATCTCCAACCTTTCTTCTCCTTCCTTCTCTGATTCTAATATTATCGTTCTTCATGGAATTTGCATTGAATTATTGCTAGAATCCATGAAAAATTAAATTTTTCTATTTCGATTTTTCTTTTTTTCTTACTTCCTTTCACCACCGGCCATCGTGGTCGGGACTTTCGATGTGATTTTTGCAAGAAGGCTAGTGCTATAGCCACTACCATCGGGGGTTGCCGCCATGGGAGGTGGTGGCCTAAAGTTTTTTTCTCCTTTCCTTATTTCTCCATGAGAAAAAAGAAAATGAGAGAGGAAAAAGAATCTTCCTTTTCTCTCTCCTCTCTTTCTCTCTCTTTGGTACTCTTTCTCTCTATATTTTCTTTCTTTCTCTCTAGATACAGATCAATGGAGCATCCATGTTCTTGGTGGGTTTAGATTGACATTAGGAAGCATCCTAGACCAGCATTGTGAGATCAGGAGTCTTGGACTAGTGTCATATGATCATCCATCCTAGTCTTTTGGAATTTTTATCGTAAACCTTGAAACTTTATAATTGTTCTGATGATGAGACCTGACTTTATAAGTGACTTGTTTCGGCAAGATGATGTTGAAACAAATATCGCCTCGAGTTTGTAGACCTAGAATCAGGTCGGTGTTCATAGTGTTTGAGTTAATCATTAGTAGGGATAAGGGATTTTCAACACAATTATCTATATGATTATTAAAATTATGTATTGATATGCCCATACGATTGATGTATATTATATATATATTGGTAAATGTATTATTCATTATTGATTTGATGTTGCATAGATTATGATTAATTGATGCTTAATTATAGATATCATATTGAGTAAGAAAAAATGACTTAATATAATTTATGGCCCGGGTGTGGGCGGCTTTTGGATTGGTCAATCATGCAAGAAACCGAGGCTACAATGTAGTATTATGTTTGGCCTACCACTGACTGGAGCATGATTGTGATTAATCTAGTATCAAAATTGAAATTATGATCACTTTAACAAATTGGATGGTGCATGGGTCGCGTTTGGATTGATTGTCCATACAAGAAATATGGTATGTGTGTGTATATTGGGTCAGCCTTAGACTGAGATGCAGCATTGTGTTTGACCTACATAGGCTGGAGCATGATTGTAATTAATCCAATGTCAAAAAGAAAAACATAGTTTTTACATAATTTTAAAAGTAAAAAAAAAAAGAGAGCATGTGGACCAGTCAGTTA
The DNA here is from genome assembly GCF_000442705.2 of Elaeis guineensis. Lineage (NCBI taxonomy): Eukaryota > Viridiplantae > Streptophyta > Magnoliopsida > Arecales > Arecaceae > Elaeis > Elaeis guineensis. Next base: position 128,967,545 of record NC_025998.2, read on the forward strand.
TGTGTAAAACATAATATATTAGTTAAGGGTTGAGATGTGATATTATGTCTACCAACCATGGGTGGAAGTATGGTATATACTTGGCCTACCATAAGTTGGAATATGGTTGTAACTAATCTGATGTCGAACTTAAATCAAGATGATGAACTATATCTAATTGAAGGATTCCGTGTCTAATTGAAAGATATCTAGATTAGTCGGCATATGTGAAATATGGTACTTATGATGTCAGTTATGGGCTAAGAGGTGGTTGGCAGACTATAGACTAAAACATGGTCTATGTTTGGCCTACCACGGGCTAAAGCATACATGAATCTTGTCTAGTACGTGAATGATAATATTATCAAGATTAGAACTATGTTAACCAGTTAATGGTCAGTATTCTCATTGAATTACTATTAAATAGAATTGCTGATTGATGATTTATGACATGTTTCATAGAATTATGGTGTTATTATTCAATTTTTAAATTATTGATGTAGGAATCTTACTACTTTTCTATTAGCTATATATATTTACTAAAAGATGTTTTCATATTCATGTTGCTGTGAGTGTGAAAAATTTTTGGATTGTAAAACTCACACCATCTCTTCTTTTTTCTTTTAGAGTTGTAAGATATAGTTTTGAATGAATTTGACCATAGAGTTCAAGCGATGGAGTCATCTTATAGGTCTTTCATAATCTTTAGGACTTTACTTGAGGGGGCATTTGGTATAGGATGATCCATCTAGGAATAAGGATGATATGGGTGGAAGTAATAAGATCACTGTATTTGGATGCACCATAATGATCCTATGTGGCGGTGATTTTAAATTACCCCCACTCCTTAAATTATTATCCAATACGATGATAGAAAATCCACTCTTAAGGATAGATATCCAATTTCACTCTATCGTGGTAATCTTATATTAAAATATATTAACTAAAATATCCTCATGATTGAGAGGCTTTTGAAAAGAGAAAACTATTTTTTTGCTATGATATTTTTTTCTTACGTGTGGGGTGGGTAATTGAGGCATCTTCTCTATGAAAGAGAAGAAATGTGCATGGATAATTGGGGCATCATCTCCATGGAAGATCTTTCTCTCATCATGCTGATAATTAGAAAAAAAAAATCTGTTTGATTTTTTTCTAAATTTTTTTCTATCCCAATCCTCTATCCTAAATCTCAAATAAGTTATCGGGGGTATTTTTGGTATTATATAATCGATAATTTTAAATTTCTATGGCATACCAAATAAGTTGCTTGTACATATTTGAAATTTTTAATCACTGCACTATATCAAACCAAATATAGTGATCTTAGATCACTAAAGATTAAATCACCATAGGATTTGGATCACCAGTGATCTAAGATCATCATGGTTATTTAAGTTGGGTCACCAAATGCTCTCTTAAGGTTCATGCGATCATGTCACATGATCAGCCTAGGTGATGGCTCGAGGTGTGACAATTATTTTTCTGACTGATAGAGAAATGACTTACCTACCTTCTTAGTGAATAAGACTTTCTTTCTATTTATGGGTAAATGATATCCATAAAAAAATAGGTTAGTGAGAAAGTTGATAAACTTTTCCATGACATTTACATACCAATGGATGGGCCTTTAGGGTGTATCTGGTTTGCAATGAGCAACAGAATAGAATTGGAATGCTTGGGGAGAGGAGGATTTGGATTTTGGTGGATTAGGGCATTCCATTCCTCCTGAGATCGGAATGGGAACAGGTCTCTTCTAAGCAGATGGCTAGAGTAGGAGTTACTCATTTTCATTCTAGAGTCCCCCCTCCCCATCAAAAAAAAGAAAAAAAAAACCAAACATGCCCTAAATTTCAAATAGAAAAGTAGAGATAAATCTCTAGCTCTACTTTCCACTTAAAAATATCTCTCCAAATAAATTTTATGTAAAAGTACCTATCCATTCGAAACATAAGTTAAAAGCAACTATCCATTTTGACTGAAATTATCTTTATATCCTTATACCCTTATATTCTTTAAAATACTACAGTATTCTATTATCACAGTATAATATTTCTTTACAATAAGTAGTATTACATTATATTAGTATAATATTTTTTTATAATAATATAGTGTTGCTTTATTGTATTATATTAGTATATTTTTTTTACAATAAGATAGTATTATATTATATTAGTGTAGTATTTCTTTATAATAATATAGTGCTGCTTTCTTGTATTATATTAGTGTAGTATTTTTTTACAATAAGGTAGTATTATATTATCATAGTGTAGTATTTCTTTATTGTAATATTATTTTACAACAATACAGTGTTGCTTTATAATAGTATAGTATAATTTTATAATAATATAGTATTACTTTATAATAGTATAGTGTTGCTTTTATTATAGTGCAGTATTATTTTATAATAGTATAGTATTACTTTATAATAGTATAATGTTATGTTATAACTGCAAGAGCAATTAGGTCATTTCACCCCATTTAGATAGTTGCTTTTAAGTTATGTTTCAAATGAAGAGGATTTTTTACTTAAAACTAAAGTGGATATCTACTTTTAAGTTTAAACTCAATTAGACATTTCTTATTAGTTTTCCCAAATTTCAAAAACTTAAATATTAGAGGTGGCATAAACAATTTACATTAGATCCTGAACAACACTCGTGAAGTCATAAACAAGTCAAGAAAAAAAAGTGGGTACTAACCTTTGACTTTGATATTATATGAACTAATCACAGGACCTCTGAAGCCATGCAAATAGACTTTATGTTAAGAAAGATGTAACCTAGCCTTCTTTCAGCCTTTTCAAAACCATACATGATTTTAATAATGTATACTAGCAAATAATCTATGCTATGCAACAAGATTCAATTAATTCACAAAAAAAAAAATTATCATCAAAACTTGCCACCCACTGAAAATGCCACCCATCGGCGATCCCCGTTAGGTAGCCCCGCACATCTTTCTTTTGTTTTTGTTGATTTTTTTTATATTTTTCTTGTTTTTTTCATTGATTTTTCTTCCGTTTTTCCTCTGCTTTTTTTGTCCCTAGAAGTCCCAACCAGGTGGCTTGGAGCGGTCGAATAGGGTAGCTTAGACAATGGCTGGGGTTTTGTGTTGGATAATTTTTTTTCTTTTTTTTCCCTTTTTTTTTTTTTTTTTTAGAGATCTATGGAAAGAAAACCACATAAAGGAGATCGGAGGAGAAGGCCGATGCTAGTGACAATGGGGAGGAAGGTGACAGCAGAGACCAGCAGAAGGTGGCAGCAAGAAGAGTAGGGAAGAGATCGGCCTCTCTTTTTCAGAGATCTACGGGAAGAAAAGCACCTTAAGGAGATTGGAGGGGGAAGTTTGACACTGGTGGGGATGGGGAGAAAGGCGACAACAGAGACCAGCGGGAGGTTGCAGCGAGATTCTCTTTTTTCAGAGATCTATGGGAAGGAAGGTACCCGAGAGAGATCGGAGGAGAAGTCTGACGCCGATGATGATGGGGAGAAGGCGATGATGGAGACCGATTGGAGGTGGCAGCGAGGAGAGTGGGGAGGAGGTCGGCCTCTTTTTTTCAAAGATCTGTGGGAAGGAAACCACTTGAGGGAGATTGGAGGGGGAAGCCAGACGCCAATGAGGATGGGGAGGAAGGCAATAGCGGAGACTGGCGGGAGGTGGCAACAAAGAGAGGGGGGAAAAGGTTGGCATCTGTGAGAGCTCAAAAAGATTCGAGAGGGCTTGGGAAGGGTTTGAAGCAAAACGGAGAAAAAAAAAAGGAAAACATTGCTGGAAATAAAAGAACCCATTAATGTGGAGTTCAGAGCTCGGTGCATGGTATATTGGGAGAGCTCCGAACTCCACTTTAATATATAGATAAGATTCTAGGAACCCAAACATGATTCCCGTTCAGTTTTTCATGATGCTTGGGGTACATATTGCATATTATTCTATACTCTTGGGTGTCTCTCTCCCAATTTGTTATAGCAGCAGAGATGACCATTATATATTAAATACTGCCATCATAGCGTATAATCAGGATATTAATGTCATAGGCCATTTGCAAAAGTTGTTGCTAAGCTAATTAACTCCCTCTTTTTTCTTTTTCTTTTTAACTTTTTTGGTGCGCTTGGCAGAGAAACATGAAGATGAAAGAGGGCAAGCAAATCAGATGGATTCTGAGAAACAGAACCAAAAATTCCCTAATGTTGGGCGGCGAAGATTTCAAAGGAACTGTGATGCACTGTTCCACTTTTTCAGATTTCTAATGAGTAACCTGCTGTATTTCACTGGAATAATTGGTTCGTATTCTAGCCTAATTGTAGTTAAAAGATCTTTCACCCCATTAGAAACACATTTATGTGAAACAGCAACAAATTATTATTTGTGTTCGCTGTACATTTCTTTTTACAATTATAAACAGAAAAGCCTGAAGGTTGCACGCAGAAGGCCTAATCCAATTAAAAAAATGCTTTGTGCCCTAAGAGAAAGAAACGATATGTTACGTAAATGGGAAATGAAAGTGTGGAAACCAACCAGACACACGTTCCATTCACATTTCAAAATTACTTACGAAAGTTACTGCTGGTTCCCCACGTTCCATTCACATTTCTCTTGGGAAATATAATTTTGTCTGACCATCCTGGAAACTATGGTCTCCAGCTTAACATATGTGCCCTTAGTTAATATTCTTTGGTGCTGCAGGCTTCTATTGGCTGTGGATGCGGGCAATCGAAATGAAGAAGCTACAGAAGATACATGTACGTGCACGTCAGATCATGATCGAGCTTCTTCAACACCAGGCTGAATGGGATTTTGGCAATGCTGGAAGGAATCCTGACAAAAAAAGGAGTGATTGGTTAAGGCTTTCTCCAGAAGCAGTAGACGTTAGACGTGCAGCGACTAGCTTCCCAACAGAAGAATCCAAAGGACCGCTCGAAGACAAACAGCTTGCACCATCTAACGGAGGGCCAGTTGGAGGTATTCCAAGTTCAATCCCCATGCTGATCTTTACAATTCATTGAACCTTTACCGGCATAAAATTTTAAAGATGCAGATTAGCCTTTATACCTACTCGTTATGTCCTTAGTTCTAAATAAGTAAACATGACAATATTTCATCTTATCATTAACGTAGGTGATGCAATACCTTTTGTCATCATTAGTCACTACACTATTCATTTCACAAATATCAGAATGAATTAATTTAGATAAAAAATAAAGTTTTAATATATATTGGAAATAATTCTTTGTTTGTTTTTCTTGTAGACAAATCTCATCACCGGCCATCTAAATATTTTAACATTAGATTTAAGATTTTATTCCATAGACCATTCTTTTTAAGAGTATTAATATTTATATGATCAAGACATTGTTAGGACTACCGTGCACTTGCGTGGACCTGAGAAGACCTGTGACAAAGTCCTCTGCAAGAGTTCATGGTAATCTGGACTCTTTAGGGTCAGCTAACTTCATGCCCTAAATCGCTGCGCCCCTGAACCCTGCACAGCGATCTAGTTTATGTCCCCCGTTGCTTCTAGGGATCTGGGATGCACTTTCAGATCTGATCTTCCACCCTCAACACTCTAAGAACTAGAATTTGAGAAGTGGTACATTTGGCTATTAGATTTGGACCAGAACCATTGATGAGGAGGAGTCCTTGTTAGATTAGGACCCTATAGCAGCATCTCCAAACCACAGCTTTTACCTGGAACGCTCCATCTTGGCCCCTACACATCTCTGATCAGAACCAAATCAGAGCCCAAACCTCCCCATGAGATCACCTACTCATCGTCCTAGAAATTAGAGCATTAGAACTTTCAAGAATTGGAGCTATACCACACAAGAGAGAGTCCAAAATTGGGCAGCATCTTACATCCGTAGCCTTCATGTTCTACACCTTATTCTTCCTCTCTCAAAATCCTATTGGAATGAGATCTAAAACCCTTCATTCCAGATCTGAAAATATCCTCCTTCAAGCCCCCAACCAGCAGAGAAAAGGGGGCATAGAGACCTAAGAGATGGTGGCACAAAAGTTGATGGGCCGCCTCCCTCCACCTAACCCTAAGGCGTCTAGGGTTTGAGGGAGGCGCCCCCTTACTCTAGGGTTTTTTCCTTGCTGTCTAGGGTGGCATGAAAATCAGAGAGAGAGGTTAAGGGAGAAAAGAATTTCTTTCATTCTGCACCAAAATTCTAGTACAACCTATGCATATATATACATAGCCAATGTGGCTTGATCCAAAAAACTCCCTTGGCTAACCCAATCTGAATGCACTCATCCAAGTCCATGTACACCCATGTCTTGCCATGGACTCACCCTCTTGGACCCAAACCTGATCTAAACTTGGGTTAGCCCCCTTGGGACCCAAATCCCTAGATCTCAAGACCCTAGAACCAAATCGGTCCTAGCCCTAGGACCCAAACTCATCCTAAAATCTTGGAGTCAAGCCCATGGCTCCTCTCCTGACCTCTCAAGGCTTGGGAATACCACACATGCACCAACAATCTCTATCTTGGTACATCCAAGTCTTGGCAAACCACCGCATGATCCGTCTGCACGATCTTGCTATCGTTGCGCGCCCTGACAGCTCTCTATGCAAACCTCCATTATCGATGCCAAATCCTTCAGCCCTAGAGCTCTTCTGGAGGCCTCTGAGACGACCGCCTCCACCTGGACTGAAGATCTTTGCTTGTATCTGGGTATCCTCCTGTGTTCTGTCGGTATCTTCCTCTTCTGCACTGCACCAACTATCACTTTAGCCTCTCCTGGAGGGACTACAGCTCAAATTCTATCCAGACTCAGACCCACCTATCTCATCTGAGACTTGCCTTAGCCACCTCATAGGTATCTGGATCCTCTCTTACTACAAACAAACCATCTGATGCGATCTTCTTAGAGCTACGGCTCTTCGGTGCCCACACATCTTGCATAAAACCATGCTGTGCATCACTGCCACTGGTGCTGGAATCTGGCTCTATCCCTGCATCCCTCGACTCTAAATATGTGCCCAACCTTCCTCCACCTATGGAGGCACCTCTAATTGGTGCTCCACCTGAATGACGATTCCTCCTGGTGCTCCTGTAGAAGATAAAATCAGATCTGAGGTTAGCTGTCCAGCACTGCCTTGCCAGACTTCTTATTGAATCTCCACCGTTGCTGCTGCTGTTTTGGACCTTCCACACTCCATGGACTCCTACAAAACCACAAGAGGACCTTCTCCTCCTCTGAACCAGCTATGATACTATATGGATCAGCCATCTCCATCATCCCAAGGCTCTACAAATCTATACTCTGGTCGAACCGCTGAATGCACCCCGACTACTTTCTCATCTTCCTTTATCCGAAGGCTGTATAGTCGCTTCTTCAGCTCCATCTCGACCATTACCCCTTGAGAATCTCTCTTCAAGCATGCCATACATGTCAAACACTCTTCATCCACCTAACAGCCTCTAACACATGAGCATGTCCTCCTAACTAGCGAACTCCATCGCCTATTATCATACACCCCGACCTTTCCTCCAAGACTGCATCCAATCAAAGTTGGACCAGCAAAATATGCACCCAAACCTTCCATCCTGGGAAGCTTCCTTTTTCATCAAGCCTCTCAACCTCCACCTTCAATCTGCTGCTCTTGATTGGCCGAACTACAGTAAAAACAAAAGTAGATCCGAGGCATACTGTGGAATAGGTGTGCAGATTTCAGCTTTTCATTCGTATGATGTCTCCTTCACTTTCACGCTCCACCAGGCTTTGATACTAATTGTTAGGACCGCCGTGCACCTATATGGACTTGAGGAGATGTGTGGCAAAACCCTCTACGAGAGTCCATGGTAATCTAAACTCTTTAGGATCAGCAAACCTCATGCCCTAGATCGTTGGGCACCCTGAATCTTGCACAATGATCTAGTTTGTGTCCCTTCTTGCTTCCAGGGACCTAGGATGCACCTCCAGATCTAATCTTTCACCCTCAATATCCTAAGAATCAAAGCTTGGGGTGTGGTACCTTTGGACTATCAGATCTGAGCCTGAACCATTGATGAGGAGGAGTCCTTATTGGACTAGGACTCCATGACAACATCTCCAAACCACAGTCTTTACCTTGTGCACTCCATCTAGGCCCCTATACACCTTTGATTAGAACCAAATCAGAGTCCAAATCTCCCCATGAGATCACTTGCTTATCTTTCTAGAAATTAAAATATTAGGGCATCCAAGAACTGGAGCTATACCTCACAAAAGAGAGAGTCCAAAACTGGGCAGCATCTTGCATCCGCAGCCTTTGTGTTCCACACGTTGTTCTTCCTCTCCCAAAATCCTATTGATACCAGATCTAAAACCCTCCATTCTAGATCTGAAAACACCCTCCTTCAAGCCCCCAATTAGTTGAGAAAAGGGGGCATGGAGACCTGGGAGATGGCGGCACAAAAGATGATGGGGTGCCTTTCTCCTCCTAACCCTAGGGTGTCTAGGGTTTGAGGGAGGCACCCCCCCACTCTAGGGTTTCTTCCTTGTTGCCTAGGGTGGCATGAAAATCAGAGAGAGAGAGAGGTTAAGGGAGGAAAGGATTTCTTTCATTCCACACCAAAATCCCACTACAATCTATGTATATATATACATAGCCAATGTGGCTTGACCCAAAAAACTCCCTTGGCTAACCCAATTTGAATGCACTAATCCAAGCCCATGTACGCCCATATTTTGCCATGCACTCATCTTCTTGGACCCAAACCTCGTTCAAACTTGGATTAGCCTCCTTGAGACCCAAATCTCTGAATCTCAAGACCCTAAAACCAAACCGATCCTAGTCCTAGGATTGAAACCCCTCCTAGAATCCTGGAGCCAAGCCCATGGCTCCTCTGAGTCCTCTCTTGGTCTCTCAAGGCTTGGGAGCACCATATATGCGCCAACAGACATTCATGAGATAAATCAACAAATTCAACATCTGAAGAAAAACTATAAGTAATTTCATTTACGTAAAAAGAACCCATAACATTCAATTTAAAAGGACCATCACAAACACAGCCTTTTCCAATACAACCCGTGTTTGGTAATGACAAACTTATTTCATTCATAAAACAAGCTTGTAATCAAGTGTAATGATACCAGCCATTAGTCAGATTTTCGTGAACTTCAAGCATATGTGGTACTACACCATAAAGGGAGAGGGCCTTTGCCGAAATAAGCTTCAGGATCACATGTCTAGGTCCCTCCACCCTTGTTACTAAGGCGTTGCGTATCACCACACTGCCTCCCTTTTCATCCTAATAAGTGGAAAAATAGGACAGGTCTAGTGTCAACCCACCAGTCTATATATAAGTTGGCACACCGCATTCCCTTCTAGACTACAGGAAACATATCCATAAATGCAATAGCTTTTCTGATCAGCACATTTGCTCATAGATTAGGGGCTTCCATCTGAGTGCCTTTTTAATTAATCTTATCCTTCTTGTGATAGCATGTCTGAGCCAGATGTCTAGACCTTCCACACACATAGCAGCAGGCCCTCTTTCCTTTGTTCCTTCCAACCTTCCCTTGGGGTTCATGCAAATTAGATTTCTTTTTTTTTCCTTGGATTTATGTGTTCAGAATGATTTAGAGGTATGCAGGGGTCACATGATCCAGCCAGAGAGAAGGATGAATTTTTCTGACCCATTGAACTCGAATCTCTCTAAAAAAACTAGAGGAAGATCGAAAAATTTCGAAAATAGGACTTAAGTTTCTTTTTCTTCTATTGATTAATTTAAAAATAATATATACAACCTCTATTGATAATAGTTAAGTCCATCATTGTATAATTCAGATAGTATTTCTCTTCTTAATTAGTTTCTAGAAGGACGTCCATCCTTACACAATACAGGTCGGATTTCTCTTTCTAATTCTACTAGCATTTTTTTATCTAAAATAGATGTATCTAATAGAAAAAATCTAGAAAAATTAAATTTTTTAGGAGATAGATCTCGACTTCTACATCAATTTTATTTTTTGTTGCTCGGTTGGATTCTTTTTAGATTAGAAGCTAAGCTCTATCAAAATCTTAGCTGAAAAAAAAATAGTTTGAAATATCTATTTTAGACTCTAAATGAAGGAGTTTATGTTGAGAGGAGGGGGAGATAATATCACAGAGATAAAGTAAATAGGGCAAAAGAAAAAACTGAGGAACACCAAGATTTTACGTAAGAAAAATCCGAATCGAAAAAAAAACTATGAAGCCAAGCCAAACCAATCATTACTTTCAAAAGATCCAATAAAAGGATAGTTATAAGTAAAATCTCTCAAAAATAAGTAGAAGGCAAAGATCTATCACTCAAAATAGATCTCTATTTTTTTTCTCAGGGAAAGCTCCTCACGCTGCTCAAAAACCATTACCATAAAATTCTCGTGACCCACTTTTAAATAGACTTCGAAACTTGAAGAAGATTTGGCCCAAACTACGTCATGACACTAAGTCGACCAAGTCCTAGACTGAGTCGGCTCATCTAGAACTGAGTCGACTCAAAAGCATACTATGCCGAAGTTTTGAAAAGCTGCTTTCTGTCTAGCTTCTTCTCTGAGACATAGTCGATCCACTCTGAGACTGGATCGACTCACTTTGAACTTAGTCGACCTAATAATAGTGTGAGTCGACTAAGATACAGAACCTACTGTCCTGAAATATTTTTATAGATTTCTTCCTTTCTTGAGTTTCTCCACATAGGCTTGGCTTCAAACTTATCATCCATGTGTGTCATCTATTGGGTCATCCTCATTAAGGAGGGATAAAATCCAACAAAATCTTCCTCCAGACTTATGAAGAGGAACCCACCAACATCAATCCGACGACCTCTTTGCATACCTCCAACTTCTCGCTTGGAAGTACCTTTATCATCATATCAACTTCATTCATGTTAGTATGAATTTTTCAAGATACAACTCCTTTTGCTCCAGCACATCTCGAATCCAATACATACGCACATCAATATGCTTTGACTTAGAATGAAAAGTAGAGTTCTTAAGTGAATTATGCTTTGACTATCACAATGAACAGCATATTTATCCTGCTTTATCTTGAGCTCTTGCAGAAATCTCTTCATCCAAAGCATTTCCTTGCATGCCTCCATCACCGCAATATATTTAGCTTCTATGGTGGATAAGATAACGCACTTCTGGAGCTTAGATTGTCATGACACAGCTCTCCCCATAAGTATGACTAAATAACCCGAGGTCGACTTTCTCGAATCAACATCATCCACCATATCAGCATCAGTATATTCTTCAAGCAATGGCCTCTCACCTCCCAAAAATAAACAAAATTTGGAAGTACCACGTAGATACCTCAAGATTCACTTTACTGTCATCCAATGCTGCTTATCTGGATGTGAAAGAAATCTGCTCACAATGCCCATTGAATAACAAATATCGGATCTTGTACACACCATTGCATACATTAAACTACCAACCGCTGAAGCATAGGGTGTATGTCTGATCTCCTCCTTCTTTACATCAGTAGAAGGACATTATTGAGAACTCATCCTAAAGTGATTGGCCAATGGAGAACTCACAGGCTTGGCTTTGTCCATGCTGAATCTCTAAAGCACCTTCTTAATATAACCTTCTTGTGACAGCCACAATCTTTTGATCTCTCTGTCACGAAAAATCTACATGCCAAGTACTTGCTTTACTACATCCAAATCCTTCATAGCAAAGGATTTACTAAGTTTATCCTTCAACATATAAATCTTCTTCATATCACGACCCACAACAAGTATATCATCGACGTACAATAAAAGAATGATAAAATCACCATCATCAAATTTTTATACATAAACATAATGACCTAACAATATCTTCTTGTAGCCATGATCAACCATGGAGTCAAACTTTTTATACCATTGGCGTGGTGCTTGCTTCAGTCCACATAAACTCTTCCTTAACCTACACACCGATCTTTTCTTACCTTTGATTTTGAAGCCCTCCGATGGTTTCATATAAATCTCCTTCTCCAAATCACCATAAAGGAAAGCTATTTTTACATCAAGCTATTCAACTTCAAGATTTAGACTTACAGCTATATTTAAGATAATACGAATAGAGCTCATTTTAACTACTGAAGAAAAAATTTCTTCAAAGTTAATAACTTTTATCTGGCTGAACCCCTTCACAACCAACTTTGCCTTGTATCTTAGTTGAGAAGTCTCCTCTTGAGCTTTCTTTCTGAATGCCCACTTGTTCTTCCAAGCTGTTTTGTCATTCGAAAGCTTCACCAATCATATGTTTGGTTCTCATGCAACGAGCTCATCTCCTCTTCTATAGACTCTAGCCACTTCTGACCATTACCACACGAAATGGTGTCTTGGTAGTTTTCTGACTCTCCCCCATCAGTAAGTAATACATATTCATTGGATGAGTATCTTCTGGATGAAATATGCCCCCATGCAGATCTCCGTAACTATGTCTCTGCTTGTTGTTCAGCTTTTGTATTCTCAATATCTGATAGTATATCAGTACCAATAGAACTTTCTGATTCAATAAAAGAGTCAGCTGTATGTTTTCAGTATCCATTTGTATATCACCGCCATTAGCTTTAGGTCGTTGCTATCCAATCAACTCTCTGATCTCCAGATCAGTAGAAACAGCCCTTGAGACCTTTGTTTTCTCCTTGATGTCATCAAGAAATTGATCCTCCAAGAAGACCACATCTCAACCATGAACAAACTTCTTGCTTACTGGATCCCATAGACGATACCCGAACTCTTCATTGGGATACCCAATAAAGATGCACTCTCTTGACTTAGTGTCCAACTTTGTTCTTTCATCTTTTGGTATATGTACCAGTGCTCGACACCTGAACACTCGCAAGTGATCATAAGAGATTTCCCTTTCAGTCCACACATGCTCTGGAACATCATCATCCAGCCATGAACTTGGAGTGATATTGATGATAAGAACAGTGGTCCTTAAGACCCCATCCCAAAATTACTTTGATAGCTTGGCAACAGTAGGAACTCACTCCATAACAATATGATTCATTCGCTCGATCACACCATTGAGCTGTGGTGTCTTAGGACTTATCTTCTCATGTTGAATACCCTTGCTCCTACAATAAGCATCAAAAGGACCTAAGTACTCACCACCATTATCGGTTCGGATGCATTTGAGGGTCACACCAGTCTTTTTTTTTCATCATAGCATGAAATTGCTTGAAAACTTCAAGTACTTGATCCTTGCTCTTCAAGGGATAAGCCCATACCTTTCTTAAATGACCATTTATGAAGGAGACAAAGTAAAGACAGCCACCAAGTGTCCTAATTGACATAGGACCACATACATCCTAATATACCAAATCAAGCACATTCCTCCTAATATGAATCTTATTGGAGAAAGAAACATAATGTTGTTTACCAGCTAAGCAATGAACACAAGGTTTGAGAGTCACACCTTTGAAATCAGGTAGATGCTTCTCCTTCACGAGGCATAGAAGACTCTTCTCACTAACATGACCAAAACACTTATACTATAGCTGCAATAGAGAATATTTTTCACTTGTGTTCACCTCTCCATCATATACTTTGGTCTTCATCCGATATAAGAACAACATCTCTTTCCCTTTGCCAGAATAAGGGAACCACGAGTCAGCTTGTATTGACCTCCATCGAAGAGACTATAGTAGTCTTCTTCATCGATCTTTCCAATAGATAGCAAATTATATTGAAGATCCGGTACATGCCTCACATCCTTAAGCACTAGTCTAGAACCAAGATTGGTCTCAATATAGATTTCACCAATTTTCACTATGTTGAAAGAGCCAGTATTGCCCATCTTAAGCACACCATTATGACTTCGATAGGATGAAAAGAAATCCTTTCGAGAAGTAACATGATATGAGATGCTCGAGTCAATCATCCAACTTGAGCCATTATCAACAACACAAAGACAAGGATCTAGTGATGAGCAAAAGATAACCTCCCCTTTAGCCACAACAACTGAAGACTTCTTAGATTCTGGCTTCTCTTCACCCTTCTTCATTTCTTTTAGCTCCTTCTTCAATGCAAAACATTATTTCTTAATATGATCAAATTTTTTGCAATGATGATAGTTACGTCTAAAGCTTGACTTTGATCTCCCCATTAAACCTGCATGCCTTCCTTGTTTGTGATCCATGCTCCTCCCCTACTTTTTAGCAACCAATGCATCGAAAAAGGATATATTTGATGATTTTTTTCTGACCTCCTCATTCAGTAAGACAGAAGTGACAATATCCATAGTAACAACACCATCAGGTGCCAAATTGCTCAAGGAACCACCAAAATCGCCTAGCTATCTGATAAAAAACTAAGAAGAAGAAGAGCTTGCAACTTACCATTAAGAGTCATCTTTATACCAGTAAGTTGATTCACAATCTTCTACCTTTCATTGAGGTGCTCGACAATAGAACTCTCCTCAACATACTTTAGATTCATAAGCTTTTGAATCAAAAAAGATTTGTTGCTGGCAGTCTTCCTTTCATACATGCTTTCAAGCTTCTTTCATAAAGATTCTATGGACATCTCTATAGAAACAAGATGAAAGACATTGTCATCAAGCCATTGCCTAATGATATCAATTACTTTTCAATCAAGTCTCTCCCATTCACTATCTTTCATATCTTTAGTTTGGCATTTTTTCCAAACAATGGCACATCAAGATCTTGGCACACCAACAGATCCTCCATTTGTATTTTTCAGATTACCTAGTTATTCACATTCAAGCTGATCATTCAAGCAGCCTTTGCTTCCATCTCGAATCTCACTCTGATATCACTTGTTGAGAGGAGAGGGAGATAATATCATAGAGATAAAGTAAATAGGGCAAAAGAAAAAATTGAGAAACACCAAGATTTTACGTGGATTCGAATTGAAAAAAAAATCATGAAGCCAAGCCAAACCAATCACTACTTCCAAAAGATCTAATACAAGGATAGTTATAAGTAGAATCTCTAAAAAATAAGTAGAGGATAAAGATCTAGAGGGAAAAGATTTATCACACAAAATAGATCTCTCTTTTTCTTCTTAAGAAAGGCTCCTCACTTTGCTCAAAAATGATTACCACAAATTCTTTATGACCCACCTTTAAATAGGCTTCGAAATCCTAAGAAGATTTCATCCAAACCACGTCACAAAATTGAGTCAACCCAGTTTTAGACTGAGTCGGCTCACCTGAAATTGAGTCGACTCACAGAAGCATTGAGTCGACTCAAAAACATACTATGCCAGAAGTCTCGAAAAACTGCTTTCTATCTATTTTTTTCTCTTAGACATACTCGACCCACTCTAAGACTGGGTCGACTCATCTTGAACTTAGTTAATCTAGTAACAGTGTAAGTCAATTAAAATGTAGAACCTGCTATCCTAAAATACTTTTGCAGATCTCTTCCTTTTTTGAGTTTCTCCATATGGGCTTGGCTTCAAACTTATCATCCATGTGTATCATCACTTGGGTCATCCTCATTAAGAGGGACAAAACCCAATAGTTTAGACTCAATTGCTAGGGGCGCTGCCCTTTAAAGTGTATAATGTTATGACGTAGATCTTGAAAAACTGTCTGACTTAAAAAAAAGATCATCGAAATTGGATGTCGGATGACTAAATTATGGCCTCCAAAAATTTGACTTATGATTCAGCTTTTTGATATGGTGGATCTTGCTCTTGAACTTTATCCAGCCCCATCTGTAGTAGCCAAAATCATGCACATTGAGTCCAATAATCTTTTTGGATCATCGAGTTAGGTCGATTTAGGAGTAAATTTGAAATCAAATAGATTTAAATTAGTATCATAAATCCAAAACGAAGACAAGTAGATGGTTTGCAAAGATCAGATAAAATTGGATCAAGAAATTCGGTCTGGTTTCAGTTCGATTTATTAGGTTGAGAAGATTCAATTCTAGATTTATTGTATCAAGTTGAGAAGATCCAGACATTGCTAGTTTTTGATACTTTTTTTAAAGATTTTATCCCAATAACCCATTGAAAAAGCTATAAATCTCATAGGAAAGGTAGAGTGAGAGAAAAATGGGACTTATTCGAGAAAGGTTTTGGATGCTTTCCAATTCCTTATTGTCATCTCACTCCAAAATCTCTTTTCCTCTTACTTTCTATTTCAAGAATCAAAAGAAAGGCAATAGGATAGGAAGTGAAGCTATCAATTAGAAAGAAAAAAAATATTTAAAAAAATTAAGAGGAAAGAAAGTGGTGAGGACTTGAAGAAGAGGTTTCTAGCATTGAGCTTCATGAGGGAATAGTTAAGTTTGAAAGAAATGAGATACCCAATGAGGCACGAGGGAGACATCTTCCTTGCTCATCATGGTCACTCCAGCCTTGGGGCAAGGATGCCCTTAGCTTGTCATATTTGGATTGGCAAAATAAGGGGGCTCCAGTGGTTGTGGTGGTGAGGAGAAGAAAAGGTGCGGTGAGATGAGGTCTAGTGAGAGAAGAAGATTTGCAGCACCCTAACGGGATGAAGGGGCTTTGGTACTTATGGTGGTGAGGAGAAGAAGAGATGGTGAGAAAAAGGGTGATGGCAATTATTTGAGTAGGGAGGAGAACCTTGAAAAAAGATTAGGATTAGGGCTAAATCATCGAAGGGACTATATATGTACGCATATACATATATACATATTGTGTATATATAGATTTTTAATTTGGATTGATTTTTCAAAAATTCAAACCAAAATCGAACAAATTTTTTAGTTCAAAAACTTTTCAAACTTAAACAAAATTGATTACAAAAAAACTAGTTTAAATTGAATCAAAGAGATTGATTTGGTTTAGCTTCGCAGTTTGGTCGGTTTCTTGCACACCTATAGAATGATTGATCTTGACAAGATTGTTCTTGGATTGGAACTCAATTGTGATGGATGGTTCACTAGCCTAATCTTTGGCTTGTGCCTTCTTTTCAACATCGAGAGAGGAAATGAGATTATTCATGGACTTCTCTTCCCTTTGCTGCCTTAGGGAGGTATTAAAATCTCTCCGAAGCTTAATGATCATCATGACTACCTGGTATGTTTCAACTAATGGTATTGTTTGCCCTTTTTATCTTTTGGTAGACGGGTAGACTATACATATCTTGGATAAATATTTTCATAAGAGCCTGTGCGCAAGATTTTCAAGAGTTGAGGAGGGGCAAGAGATGGAATCCCACAAGATAACTCTAGTGTGATTGTCTACATAGATTATCACCCAATTAGTTCCACTGTTAGCATCCACGTAGATATGAAGCACATCAAAAGAGACAAGGGAAGTGACATTCTACTAACAATTTTGGATGGGGGTTAAGTACCACTATTATCAGATATCATGTTTTCATCCACGTAATTACCATTCTCAAGTCCACCTCAAGTATGATGTGAGATGCCCCTAGCATCTTAGTAGCAAAGGTCAGCCCTTCCCAAAGTCCACACAATGCAACCATCAAGATAGTTGTGTCCAACATTTGAGTGCCACTTATAGTAAGAAGAGAGCAACTATCTCTCTTGATAATGAAACTAGCTCCCCATAGGTTCCCTGCCATGCACCTCGTCATCAAAGTTAATCTTGAGGAAGTATGGAGATGGTGGCTCCAAGTAGACAAAAATTATTTGAAACCACACAAAGCCTATAGAAAAGGAACCATAGATTTCCCTCACTACTAAGGAATCTCGATAGAAACAATCTGGGATGTAGTCACCAGCTTGAAGAGAGGCTTTCAACTAAATTAGCTTCTGACTTTACAGGGCATTCTGGAAGATGCAGCCATTCATGATCAAATAGATACGGTAAGTGCTGGGCTGTATTTTATCCATCTAAGGATGTTTCTGCTCTTGAATATGGGGCAAACATTTGGCACCGCAAAGTGGTCAACCGAAGCATGTGATCGGAGCAACATCACGTGACCCAGATAACACCACAGGCATCGATGCCTAATCGGCCATCCGCAGTGGGTCGGCAACCTATCTGGAACTGTTCGATGATGCCTCACCGAATCTATCCATTCCCGCCTCAGCTCCTTGCAAGCCGTCCACTAGGTAGGACACTCTAATTAGGAGCTGTCGGTGCATGAGACTAGTGGGCAACAAGCTCTGCAACAGCCTCTCAACACCCACTGCTCCACTAAATGTAGGTGTCAAGGTCTATAACAAGCCTTGATGCCTACCTCTCTAGCTCTAACAGCCACTATCTCAACTCCAATGCACGCCAACCATCTAGGGAACTCCTAGAACAAAAGAAAAAAAACCAGAGAAAAGGAAGATTTTGGACTCACTCTCTCTCCATCTTTCTTTACTATTCTTCCTCTTTGATCAATACTGGCTTAATCATCGAAGGGTCTCCCATCGGAGAACCCCCACCTTCTTGTTCGATGTTCATGGACTTTTCTTATAGGTTTGTGGTGCTCCAATTATAGACTAGCTACTCTAGCTAGGCAAGAGCCAGCACCATCCGATCTGATCGCTCTCGTCACATCACTCAATCAGAGAGGTGCAGCAACAGATTGGCTTTAGAGGAAGGATACTGGCAACAGGCCTTGGCCCCATTCCCAAGAGAAGGATGGTGAAGATCAGGTTCCAGGACCACGATACCATGCTAGTGACCATCCCTATATGGCACTCTCGATGGAAGAACTACCTCCAATGATCCCCCATCAATCGTCAGAGCCAAGCATGGTGGTGAAGCAAGTCCAGGCATCCATCTACTACATGGCAATCACCACACAACGGCACGGTGAGGACGTATGCTCCTTAGATGACCCCATCCCAACAAAGCCACTAGGCACTCACCTTGATGGGCACGAGCATGGATGCCAATGCACGAATGTGGCTTAAAAGCTTTGTGTCGATGATTCTGATCGACCAAGCTAACTCCGCACCACTTGCCCAAGCATCCTCAAGTCTCAAGAAAATTTGATTATCGGACCGACCGTCGGAACCTCCCCTCAAGAAGGACTCCACTCAAACCAGCCCCTACACTATTCTGATGGAAAGACAAACTTGAGAAAAAGACTTGGGTATCGAAACACCTAGATGACAAATTTCAGGAGGCCGGTCATTGATAGAATGATGGCTCACCCTCAAATCCCAACCACCACTATCTTCAAAGAAGAAACTTCAAGTAGTGCAGCATATCGGCCTATGATGCCATCACCATACTGACCCTGAGATGAAGCCTCTAATGCAGATGTCTCATTCATCCCTTGATGGGACTCACCCAGAGGATCATTCCAATCCTTAGCACGGGCAGCAAGCGGGCAGGTGTCGTGGAAGATGAAATGATGCATTGAGTGATACTCCAATGACTACGTTTCATCGATGGCCCCATGGGAATGGATCCTTTCAAGCGTGGCAAGAGAAGGATCATCACCAACTTCGGCCCAATGCCCCTCACCCACAGGCTAGTCGAGAGAGTGCATCACCAACCTCGACCCAATGTCTCTTTGCATCCACAAAAGCGATGGGGAGAGATCATCAACCTTTGCTGATGATTCTCCATGCCTGTTGGAAGGTTTCATCATGACAACAACCCCATGAAGCTCAAAGAAGAGGTGCGAGAGAAGTTCTTTCATCAAGAATAGGGTTATCATTATAGAGATCACAACAACAATAAAGTAAAGCTGCGAAAAGGGAGCTATATCGATGCCTTGATCATCAGTTGCAAAAACAGACTCAAGCCACAACCCAAAGTAACTGAAGATAATCATGCAAAGTACTGAACAGCGAAGGTCGCAACCTCCTCCATGGGCACTTCGCATAGTAGACGCTCTTCTTAGAGACACATCCACCTCCCGAACACTTTACCAGAGGTCGTAGGAGAAGCCACCTCACTAAGGATGGAGGATCAGCCCCATGGAGAGATTGAAGACCCCTCTGCTGAGTGTGGTGTCGAAGGAACTTTCAATGACCACCGACCCGACTCTCCCGCCAAAGCGACAGAGGGTCCCCAATGCCTCCCATGCCAAACCTGAGTCTTTACCACAATGACTCTTGCATGGGTACCCAGCAGCAGTTTGGTCAGGGAGGCAAGCTTCCCCAGCCATGGAGAAAATGCCTGTCGTCTCCTGATAGTGGTGGGACAACACCATCATGCCATCGGAGATCACCAATGAGTCTCAAGTTGAAGGCGACGAAGGATGCCTTATCAAGGGAACCAAGATTGAATTCTTCCAACCATACTCTCATTGATTGAACAACAGGTGTCGTCAAGCAAGTGGTTTCAAAGATCGCCCAAATCGATAGATAGAGACCTAAGCCACTTGTCACTGCAGACCATCATTACCAAGGTACACCACACCAAACACATGATGTCCTTGGTATTCCATAAAAATTATGGCTCTTCAAGGGAAATATGGGAGCCTGACTCTTCAGTCTCCTACAAGGGTCGACCCACTCCCTCGGATGATCAGGAAAACCCACAACACACTTTGACAGCTAGAGCCCACAATCGAAAAAAAGTGACAATGCCTTCTCCACTACCCAAAAGGAAGGAGTGTTGCTAAAAAGGATAGCTGATGCATTTAGACACCACTCCCCTAAAAGTCGATGCTTTCAACAAATCTGTCACTACGCGGGCAATGAAGCACGGACTCAGGGATGAGTGCCTAGTTTCCTCCCTCAATGAAAACTTCTCAAGGCACAATGCCCCCCTCATAACTTAAGTACAAACAGACATCTAAGTCAAGAAAAACAGACATCTAGGTCGAGGAGGACAGAGTCTAACTTTAGGAAGAAGAAGAGAAGAAGAACGGCAACAAGAAGAGGCCCCATAGCGATGACCACAGAGCTTCAAGACAAGGAGGACAAAATCACCCCAGACAACTACAAAGAGAGTGGGGGATGAAGGTTCCTCCATAATACTTCCACAACTATATCCTTTTCTCTAACCTACGCATTCAGATTCTTATGAAGATTGGAGGCAAAGGCTCCGTATATCAGCCTCCGAAGATGAGAATGCAATAAAATTAGAGAAAGTGCTGCCTCCTTATTGTGGTTGTGACCACGACATCATGGAGTACCGTTGGCTAGAAGATGATCCTGGAGACGTTGCCCGCCATGGGCACCTTGAGAGCAAGAAGAGGGACCTCGTAGGGGATTCATGGTGGATCGATGCCGAAGCGGGGGGTAACAATCTCAACAATGGCCTGATAAGCAGAGCCACAAACACGACCTCGAGACCACCTTCAGCTGCTAGAGGGGCAGGAAATGTTGAAGATCAAGCAAAACTCCAAAGCCATTGGTGTTTGATGCGAAAAGGTGCGAAGAACCCTGTTCAGTGGGTGTGGGCATTCTCAACGACTTCAGGGTGAAAGAAACTCTCGACCACGATGATCCATTATATTGCCAAATGAGTTGGAGCCCAATTCCCACCACTAGTCATTAAAGCAAGAGTTTGAGATAAGATGGTATCATGCCGACTGTGGGTGGTTGATCACTATAGAGCCATTTCGAAGCCGATGCCTCCGGACATCTCTTAACTTGAAGACCCTATGCTCGAATGGATTAAGGCACCTAGATCCACCAAACATAACAAACAAACACTAGGCTAAGAAGCATCATGCCAGTCAATGGAGGTACATGGACCTAGAGCCCACATGTCAGCAACTCCTAGCGACGATTGGCTCCCACAGGTCTAATGCTCCGAAAGATTGTGGATACATTGCTAGCAAGTAAAACCATCCTTCACACCCTTATCTTTGATAATACTATTCCTCTTACAAGGAAATCCAATCATAAGTTCCAAACGAACTAAGACCTTTCACTAGAGCGACGTCGGAAAGCCCATGGGACCTCTTGGCCAAAGACAATCCAGTGGAGGGGGCTGCAGGTAACTTCAGCTCGACATTCAAGTGACATCTCAAAGGAACATCTTACAATGACACTAGGACAACCACACAAGACACAAATAGAAAGCAAAGAAATATTTTATTGAAGAAGAAGATTTCATTACAAGAAGATTTCAATTAGACAAGTCCGTAACTACAAGATAAAAAAGACCACAAGTACGGCCACCATTCAAGCCCCATGCGGGGTTGGTCCAGCAAAAACTATGGGACTTGATGGTGTCGGCTTCACAGCCCCTGAAAATATTTTGTCTTCATGATAAACATCCAAGGAGGGCTAGAAGGCTACATTAGAACTGCTCAAGGAAGTCAAATCATCCTCTAAAAAGGTCTGAGGCTCTCCAAGGGAACAACACTAAGAGCAGTCTCAGTAGCTGCCACTATGACTTTACGAGTGGAACCACAGACTTCCAACACCTCCCACACCAAGTGAAGATGCTACCTAATGTGCTTCCCTCTGATGATTCGAGGGGGGACATATTGAAAGGATAACTAGATGGTTTCAGTCTCAAGCAGCGAAGGGGCTCCTCTTATAGAGGAGTCACGCCCTTATTGCCTCCAACCACCCCATTGGCCATAGGACATGTGTTATCGGAGAAAGGCTCGAAGGCTGAACCGTCAGAGGTCAAAGTGCCAGATATCCTTTCCAATACATCATCATCCTCGAAGAGCACCTAGCATTAAATGCTCGGGATATGCATCCCATCATCATGGAGACCCGACTCCCAAGGGAGAGAAAAAAAGGGGGGTGGGTGTTCGACATAGCTTCAGATAAGGCAGGAAGCAATCGGACACTCACGAACACCTAAGTCCAAATCTATGATTTTCAAAAGGAGCCTAACTCCTAAAAGGTTCATTTGAAGATGGAAATCAGATGTGCACCAAAGTCCAAATCTATGATTTCTCAGGGGAGCCTAATCTCTAAAAGGTTCATCAGAGGATGGAGATCAGATGCTCTCGAAGTCCAAATCTATGATTTTTCAAGAGAGTCTAACTCCTAAAAGGTTCGCCCAAAGATCGAGATCAGATGCATGTTGAAGTCTAAATCTACAATTTCTCAGAGGAGCCTAACTCCTAAAAGGTTCGTCTGAAGATAAAGATCGATGCATGCCGACGTCCAAATCTATGATTTTTCAGAGGATCCTAACTCCTAAAAGGTTTGCTCAATGATGGAGATCAGATGCACATAGAAGCCTCAAAATCTATAATTTTTCAGGAGAGTCTAACTCTTAAAAAAGTTTGTCTGAAGATGGAGATCGGATGCATGCCGAAGCCTCAAATCTATGATTTCCCAAAGGAGACTAACTCCTAAATGGTTTGTCCGAAAATGGAGATTAGATGCATGCTGAAGCCTCAAATCTATGAGTTTCCAAGGGAACCTAACTCCTAAAAGGTTGGTCAGAAGATGGAGATCAGATGCGCACCAAAGTCCAAATCTATGATTTTTTAAGAGAGCCTAACTCCTAAAAGGTTCATCAAAAGATGGAGATCAGATGCATACTAATGCCTCAAATCTATGATTTCCTAAGAGAGCCTAACTCCTAAAAGGTTCTCCTGAAGATGGAGATTAGATGCACACCGAAGTCTAAATCTATGACTCAAGGGAGCCTAACTCTTAAAAGGTTCGTCTGAAGATGGAGATCAGATGCGCACTGAAGCCTTAAATCTATGATTTTCAAGAGTGGCCTAATCACCTGAAAAGTATATCCATCGATGGAAACCAAGCACATGCTAAAGCCTCCAACCCAGTGATTGCACAATCAAACAACACCAGAGATTTTGATAGAAAAGGAAAGAAATGAAGTGCGATCATGGAAGAGATACCCATAGTAAAAGTTTATCTTTCCATTCAAAAGAAAAAAATATTTACATAAAGTCGATGCTGAAGGGACACCGAATAAAAAAAAAGGGAGAGTAGCAAGATGAAGATGTAATCTCATCCAAGGAGAAGACTCCCACCTCTTCGTCACTATTTTTCAGGTGGAGGCAGTGAAATTCCAACTACGACATCATGTACTTTATGTAGGCTTTGTAATTCTTAAAGTCCTAGATAAACCTGACAACTGAAGCATCGAGGAGCTCCTCCTTGAAGGCCTCGGAGGTCTTGTACTCCATGATGCAGTGGAGTCGTGCCTCAGTGAAAGCTTTAGTGGTAGTGCCCTGGCAGGCCGCTCCACTAGGAGCGGAGGACCCCTTGCCTAGGACCCTTAGAGGAGGTGGTGCCCGACCCATGCTTGGAGGCTCTGGTGAGGCAGCCTTCACCCTATTAGGCAAAGGCCCTCCAGGCGGCCTCCTTCACCAATCACGGTGATGGCTTCATCACAACAAGATTCAAAAAAACAAGGGAAGGCTCTTTAACAAATGCACCTACCACTAAGAGGAGGACAGATTATTTATACAAGTTCTGAGTGGCGTATGCTCGACCAACCGGCAATCGAGTGACGCCATGTGTCCAAACCCTAAGCACCAAACATCATGACTATTAATTGCACCCTTGATCATCCCAACTCCTGAGAGGTGACTCCTGAAATGCTCCAAGACTCACCAACATCCGCCATATGGTAGGCTAGGATAGGCTCGAGGTGATCCCCCTAGCCTTAATGGCGAATAGATTCCCAAGACATCCCACTAATAAATGCCTGGAGAAATCAGCGAATGATCGAAAGCCCAAGCCTTCAGATTCCAGGTCAAGGTGGACATCAACCTTCGAGGTCCATGAAACACTTCTGCATGATTGTCTGTTCGAGGTCCTCAGCGGAATCAGCTCCAGGAGGGCTCCGACCGGACTCCTACGGGAGCCGGGCTCCGCCCACGACTCCAACCTCACGGGGGACTCCGTCCGGACTCCTACGGGAGCCGGGCTTCGTCGCCAACATCAACCGCCGGCAAGATCCGTCTGGGCTCCTACGGGAGCCGGACTCCGCACCTGACTTTAATTGCAGGAGGACTCCGACCGGACTCCTACGGGAGCCGGGCTCCGCCCACGACTCCAACCTCAAGGGGGACTCCGCCCGGACTCCTACGGGAGCCGGGCTTCATCGCCAACTTCAACTGAAGAAGGACTCCGCCCGAACTCCCACGGGAGGTGGGCTCTGTCCACAGCTCCAACCTCAAGAGGGACTCCGCCCGGACTCCTACGGGAGCCGGGCTCCACCCACGACTCCAACCTCAAGGGGGACTCCGCCCGGACTCCTACGGGAGCCGGGTTTCGTCGCCAACTTCAACTGAAGAAGGACTCCGCCCGAACTCCTACGGGAGCCGGACTCCGCCGACAATTCAACCGCAAGTAGACTCCGCCCGGACTCCTACGGGAGCCGGACTTCATCCTCGACTCCAACGGCTGCAGACAGACTTCGTCCGGACTCCTACGGGAGCCGGACTCCGTCGACAACTTCAACCGCAAGTAGACTCCGCCCGAACTCCTACGGGAGCCGGGCTTCATCCTCGACTCCAACGGCTGCAGACAGACTTCGTCCGGACTCCTACGGGAGCCGGACTCCGCCGACAACTTCAATCACAAGTAGACTCCGCCCGGACTCCTACGGGAGCCGGGCTCTATCCTCAACATCAACTGCCGGTAAGCCTTGTCCGGACTCCTACGGGAGCCGGACTTTGCCTTTGACTTTAATTGCAGGAAGACTCCGCCCGGACTCCTACGGGAGTCGGGCTTCATCCTCGACACCAACGGCTGCAGACAGACTTCGTCCGGACTCCTATGAAAGCCGGACTCCGCCGACAACTTCAACTGCAAGTAGACTCCGCCCGAACTCCTACAGGAGTCGGGCTCCATCCTCAACATCAACCGCCGGTAAGATCCATCCGGACTCCCACGGGAGCAGGACTTCGCACCTAACTTCAATTGCAGGAGGACTCCGCCCGGACTCCTACGGGAGCCGGGCTCCATCGCCAACTTCAACTGCAGAAGGACTCCGCCCGAACTCCTACGGGAGCCGGGCTCCGCCCGCGACTTCAACTCCGAGAGGACTCCACCCGGACTCCCACGGGAGCCGGCTCCGCCCACGACTCCAACCGCAAGGAGGACTCCGTCCGGACTCCTACGGGAGCCAGACTCCGTCATCAGCTCCGACCGCTGCCGAACTTCAGCCGACGGATCTGCACTCCCAGGCAGGCCACGATAACGGACAACACTGCTCCACTCCCTACGCGGACCCTACGCGACCCCATTACTCCCTGACAGGCTGTATTAACGGCCATGATTCTACTCCACTCCCTGCGGCGGACCCTACGCGACCCCATTACTCCCTGACAGGCTGTATTAACGGCCATGATTCTGCTCCACTCCCTGCAGCGGATCTTGTGCGATTCCACCACCCCCAGATGAGTCACGACAGCGGACGCCGCTCCACTACCCGCGGCAGGCCCCACGTGGCACACCCCGATGATTGCCATGGGTCCACCCCACTATCTCTGCAACAAACTCCGCCTGACCCTGGGCAGCCCGCTGCCAGACGGTTACAGATGTCGCTATCAGGCTACCGCCCCCTCCGCCTATAAAAGGGGGCTCCAGATACGTTATTCAATAAGCTCTCATCTTTCATCTAAAAACTCTGCTAAATTCTCCGTTCGAGCACTCCATTCTTGTTGAGGCAGAGAACTGACTTGAGCGTCGGAGGGTCTTGCCGGAGCAACCCCACCTCCGGTTTAGACTTCCTTTGCAGGTCCCGACGGCGATCGTGACTTCCTCGACTCTAGCTTCTCCGGTGCAAGCGAATTTTGCACCAACAGGATTGACGCTAGAGGAAGGGGCTGTGTCTTCGCAGTACCCTTGTTCTTGAAGGAGCGTTCAACGGAGCCGCCCCCGATCGTCTCCTCCGACACCCACTCCTTGTTTCCCCCCACGGGATCCATACTTGATGCCTCCTCGCAAGGCGTCCACGCGACGGTCCACGGCCTCCGCGGCCAGATCTCAGGCTCCGGCCTCCCCTCCTGTTTCTCAACCTCCTCCTCCTCCTCCGGCGACGGCGGTCGGAGTGGAGCAGTTTGACCTGCTGGCGCAGCAGGTCAGAGGCCTCACCGAGGCTGTGCAAGCTATGCAGCAGCAGTAGCCGCAGGCATCGGTACGCCCGGAAAGGGCATCCCCGGAATACCAGAATCCGACGGCGGGGCGGGCCACCTGGGCCAGCCGCCCCATCCTTCCTGGGAAAACAACCCGAGGGTAGAGAGCCCTCAATCGGACCACGACTCCACCCCTGGAAGATCCCTGCCCCCGTTCTGCCAGAGGACCCTCGAGACTCGAAGTCGAGAGGATTTTCTGGACCGGAGGGTCAGGAGATGAACCGGTGGATCGAAGAACTCCGCCATGTGCCCCCCGCTTATGGTGAGGATATTTGTACTGACCCTCCCTTCTCCCAAATGATCATGCAGGAACCGATCCCGCCAAACTTCAAGCTTCCCTAGTTCGAAAGCTACGACGAGACTTCGGACCCGGTTGATCATCTGGAGGCCTTCCGGATGATGATGCTGCTTCATGGTGCTCCTGATGTCATTTTATGCCGGGCCTTCCCGTCCACCTTGAAGGGAGCGGCGAGGAACTGGTACTCGACTTTGAAATCGGGTACCATCTTTTTCTTCGATCAAATGAGCCACCAATTTGTGGCCCATTTTGTCAGCAGCCGACGCCCCCGGAAGGGTTCGGAGTCCCTCATCAACATCAAGCAAAGGGAAGGGGAGTCCATTCGGGCCTACATCAACCGCTTCAACATCGCGGCGCTGGAGGTCCGGAACTTGGACCAATCAGTCGCAATGGCCGTCCTGAAGGGTGGCCTTCAGAAGAATGATCTTTTGTTCTCCCTGGAGAAGAAGTATCCCAGAGATTTTGCTGATTTGCTGGCTCGGGCCGAAGGATACGCCCGAGCGGAAGAAGCCTTCAAAATGAAGGATGAAGAGACGGTGAGGGAGCGGCAAGCGGGAGACTCGAGTAAGCCCGCAATTGAAAAAAGGCCAAAGGAAGCCCGGCTGCATTCTCGATCTCCTCCTGGGCATAAGCGCGCCCATACTCCACCCCGAACGCGCAGGTAGAGAAGTCCGGATCGCGGGGTTCGGCAGGGTTCCCCATCAGGGAGATTCCGCAACTACGCCCCCCTCAACGCCTCGAAGGCCCAGGTATTGATGGAGGTCAGGGAGCAGCTCCCTAGGCCAGAGAGGATGCGCACACACCCCGGGAAGCGCAACCCCAACAAGTTCTGCCTCTACCACCGCGACCACGGCCATGACACAGAGGAATACATCCAGCTCCGAGACGAGATCGAGGAGCTCATTCGACGAGGTCGACTCGACAGGTTCGTCCGACGCAGGCCCAGGGTAGAGGAGATCGGCCAAGGGCCCTTCCGCAGCCTGAACCGCCAAGAAGGGAGGAGCAACCCGGGGACCGACCTCCCATCGGGACCATCGACTCCATCACCAGAGGGCCTCAAGGTGGAGCGGACCACCCGCGATCGTGGAACTCAAAAAATCTGTAAATGTATCACTTACGATTTCACCTTGAATCTAAATTTCTTTCTGCTTGACGTACTCTTCCCATCTGGCGTGGATTTATTACGACTGGATATGACCCCTCCAAACGTCTGAAACAAAGTTATGTTAGGAATGGGGGAGAACCCCGTCCAAACATACCTAAAATGAAAGTCCGACTATCTCGAAATCGGATGGGGGGAGAGGCCTTACAGCATCCTAATGTGCCCCCACAACCATGTCAGGAACAGGAGGAGAACCTCATCCTGACATGAGCAAAGTCGAAGGCCTGGTTCTTTTAGACCGGATGGGGGGGAGGCCTTACAGCGCCCTAATGTGCCCCCACAGCCATATCAGGAACAGGAGGAGAACCTCGTCCTGACATGAGCAAAGTCAAAGGCCCGGTTCTTTTAGACCGGATGGGGGGAGAGGCCTTACAGTGCCCTAATGTGCCCCCACAGCCATGTCAGGAACAGGAGGAGAACCTCGTCCTGACATGAGCAAAGTCAAAGGCCCGGTTCTTTTAGACTGGATGGGGGGAGAGGCCTTACAGCGCCCTAATGTGCCCCCACAGCCATGTCAGGAACAGGAGGAGAACCTCGTCCTGACATGAGCAAAGTCAAAGGCCTGGTTCTTTCAGACCGGATGGGGGGAGAGGCCTTACAGCGCCCTGACGCGCCCCCACAGCCAAGCCAGGAACGGAAGGAGAACCTCGCCCTGGCTCGAGCAAAGTGGAAGGCCCGGACTCCTACGGGAGCCAGGCTCCGTCCACGATGCCAAGGAAGACTCCACTCGGACTCCTACGGGAGCCGGGCTCCATCCACAATGCCAAGAAAGACTCCATCCGGACTCCTACGGGAGCCGGGCTCCGTACACGACGTCAAGGAAGACCCCACCCGGACTCCTACGGGAGCCGGGCTCCACCCGCGACTTCTGCAGCAAGGGCTGATGGTGGTGAAACCCGGCCGCCCAACAAGATCGGATGAAAAGAAAAAGCTCCTCAGCGGCACCTCCTCGCTTCTATGCAACCCCGCGAAAAGCGGGGGGAGGGCCCTCACTCTGAGAAGAGGAGGAAAATTAAAAAGGAAGGATGATGAACTACGATGGAAACAGATGAAGGATGAACCGCACCAAAAGATCTAAAGGACTTCGTCCCAACTGAAATGGAGAGTTCCTATCGAACACCCCCGGCCTCTAAAAAGACTTTCGACACCGATTAGGAAGACAACGACATCCCCGAGGTAATGCAGAGCCCAGATGGCCAAGCTCGGGCTTGCGGCCATGTACGACGAGAAAGGCGAGCTAACGCATCGACGACCGAGCGCCCCCCAACGACGTCTACGTCAGACAAGTCAAACGACAAGAAAAGTTCGACGGACGTCAATTTAGTGCAACGTGCGGACGAGGTAACACAAAACATCCTTTTCATTCTATTTTCGATATACACGCTACAAAGCCCGGAAGGCTAAGGAAAGAAAGGCAAAACGACAAAAAGGAAAGTAAATACATGAAAAGACAGAAAGACGAAAAGAGCTCTAAAAAGCCCTGCTCCCTCCGACCTAGAATTATCTACTCCATCCCTTAACCAGGACTGCCTTAGATTCTCAATTTCTTCTTCTAGCTCTTTCCTCTTCTGTAGCGTGTCCTGGAGCGCCCGACGAAGTCGCTGGCTCTCGGCCTCCGCCTCTCGACGCCTCTTCCTCAAGACCTCGGATTCTGCCTCCGCATCCGTGACGGCCGCTGCTCGTATGCCAGTTAGATCTTCAGTTATTGCAGCTCAGCTGTCTTTTCCCCGAGGGAGACAGAAATCCCCTCAACGGTGCCTCTTAGGGCTTGGAGCTCATCAGAATCTCGGACGGAAGTAAGCTGTGCCCTGCTAGCCAGCTGCCTCTGGAGACGGACGACTTCGTCGGCCGCCGCCCTGAACCTCCCTTTATATTCTTCCACCTGCCTGCGCCAGCTAGCCCGATGCACGTCATGGCTCACCTCGACGTCCTGAAGCTGCTGCTGAAGGTTGGAGACCTTCTTCGACCACTCTTGATCACCGTCGACCCGGGCCAAGAGTCGGGATGAATTTCTTTCCAGCTGGCCGATCTTTCCCTTCGCAGCTGACAGTTCCACCTTGAGGGCGCTGATCCTGGCAGCCTGGGCCCAAATTCGATCGCTGGCGCTCTTCTTGCATTCCTCGAGTTCCTTCGCAAAGTCCGCCTTCCTCCGGCTATACTCCATGATCCCCTTCACGTGGAGATTCCGAAAGTGGGTGGCCTCAGCGGTGGCTTCAGAATGACCCTCTCTCAATCTACGGAGCTCGCCTTCCACCTTCTTTAACTTCTTTGTCAGGTGAAGGACTTCCTTCTTCAGCCGCTGGATCGTCGATTTCAGCGGGACCCCCAGGGGCAGGGGGAGTGCTTCTGCAGGACACTGCCATCGGAAGGCAAAAGCGTCAAAGCACGACTCATTGCAGGAAGAAGAACAGAGAGAAGGAGGGGGGAGGAGAAGCCGTCCGCAACAAGAAATTCAACTTTATTGATTGGATGATTTTTGAAGACAAACAGAAAAGAAAAATTACGACGAAATAAAGGTACAAGATCGGAGGTCTCAGACCTCGGGGGCGGGGGTTGGAGAACTCGGCGTCCCCGGAAAGGGGGCTGCGATAGCGGTGGTGGCTGGTGAGGGATCGGTCTCATCTTCAGACTCCTCGTCTAGGAAGCTGAGGTCGAGCTCTGGAAATTTTCTGGCCACCTTCTCTTGGCAGAGCTCGAACCCCTTTATGAACGCTTCCTGGCCAAATTGGACCTTCAGGTCCCTCATCTCCGCGGAGGCATTGAATTCCTCTACCACAAGGACTCTGGCCTCCGAGACCAGGACCGAAATTTGCTCGGCCAAGTTGGCGACCTCGGCCTCCACCTTTCTCGTCGATTCCTCCAAGGTCTGCCTCTCCTCCTCCCGGGCTCGTTTCTCACTTTCCAGGGCCTCCTGGAGGGCGACTACTTCGGCCGTCTTTGCTTGGAGGCGAGCGACCTCGGTCTGACAACGTTCCTCACCTGGAGGATGTCCCTCCTCGCACGGTTCACCACCTCGATATAGGCGAGGAGCTGGTGCCCAATCTGCAAGGGCGGCTAGGAAATTAGAACAAAGGCCGAATAGCCATGTAAATGAAAATTCGCTTACCTCAAGGAAGGACCCCAAAGAGTCCCAGGCCCGCTGCTCAGGATCGGTGCGGTCGATCTCTCAACCACGTCAGGCAGAATGCAACCGTCGATCAACCGCCTGATCAAGTCCCTATCATTGAAGGGATTCTCCGACCCCTCTTCAGAGCAGAGGGACTCGTCCACGGCAGTTCGGCGGCTACTCGCCCTGCGGGCCACCGATTTCCTTCTTTTCCTCTCGGCTATGGGCACCTCCGTGGAGCGGTCCCCCGAAATGGGGGCCCCAGTCGGCGGACTCCTCGAGGAGGCCCGGGGAGCCGTTGGCTCGGCATCCGAGGGAATGTCGATGGTCGGGGCCACCTGGACGGGTGCAGCTAAGCTTGACTCCTCTGCCTTGGTCCTCTTCGCCGATCCGGAGGTCGCAGCACCCTTTCTCTTGTGGGCCCTAAGGCCCCTGGCAAGCATCCGCGCTGCTTCGGCATCCATTCCTAAAAAAAAAAAAAAAAAAAAAAAAAAAAAGAAAAAAAGAGAGAGAGAAAAGAAAAGAAGATAAAGAAGCAAACCAATCAATCAAGAGTCAAAAAAAAAAAAGAAGAGAGAAAGAGAAGAAAGGGGAAGAAAGAAAGAAAGAAACAGAGGGGAAAAAGAGAGAAAGGAAAAGGAGAAAGGCATGAAAAGAGAAGATAAGGTAAAAGATGAATACTCGCTGGATCCTGGGGACTCAGGCCGATGTTGAAAAGAAATTGCTCCCTCAGAAGATTGGGAAGGGAAGGAGCAGAGTAAGCTAGAAGCTTCCGGGCAGCCTGGAGGTCATCCTCCCCCAGGCTGGGGGCCCGACGGACAGAATCCCTCAGAGAGCCCCAAGGGGGCAGGCCCAGTCTCAAGGTCGGGCGTGGACGAAGAGATATTTTCCCTTCCAATTATGGATTGAAGAAGGGGCACCTTTCAGCAACTCCTTGCCGAACTGGGAGGAAAAGTACCACCAGTCCTTCGTCGAAGGATGCGCTTGAAAGTATAGAAGTGCCTAAACAGGGAGAGGAACGGTTGGACCTCGACTACGTGGCAAAGAGAGAGAAATCCTATCAAAAACCAAAAAGAATTCGGGGCCACGGAAGCCAAGGAGATGTCTAAGAAGCGGAAGAGGGCAACAACAAAGGAAGGAAGCAGAAGCCGGAGTCCGGCACGGAACACTTCCTGGTACAGACAAAAACGACCAGATGGGGGAGTGCTGGCCCGGTCAGAAGGGCCAGGCAGCTCCAGGTCGTACTCCGAAGGAACTCCATACTGAACCCTTATCAGAAGGAGTTCCTTCG
This sequence comes from Elaeis guineensis, assembly GCF_000442705.2. Classification (NCBI taxonomy): domain Eukaryota; kingdom Viridiplantae; phylum Streptophyta; class Magnoliopsida; order Arecales; family Arecaceae; genus Elaeis; species Elaeis guineensis. Next base: position 129,000,255 of record NC_025998.2, read on the forward strand.
AGGTCAGGGAACATGGAATGGCGCCCGGTGCAAAAATTGGGCGGAGCCCAGCCCCAGACGCAGGTTCGTCTACGGAGCGGGGGACCTGGGGGTTTGAGGCGGAAGAGTTCCCGAAACTGCAGGGAGCGAAAGAGCCGGACGACATTTCGGGTAGTTTCGAAGGAGGGCTCTAAAGGTCCCTAAGAAGACGGACAGGATGGGGGACGAGAGGCCACAGGAAACTAACTCAGAGGGATGCAAAAAATAATGACAGAGAAGAAGTCCCTAGGCGGTGGGAAGAAGGTTGAAGGTGCTGGAACTAATCTATATCGCTCTGAGGGACCAGAGGGACGAAGACAGGGACGATTGGGAAGACACCTACGGCTCGAGAAGATGCCCACTGAAACAGGGCTCTCGAAGAGAAGGCAGACACTGATAGAAACTCTGGAACGGAATAGGGCACCTAAAGGTGGGAGGACGGGTTTAAATAGACCCTGGGATCCGGCACCATAATGATCACGAATCCCCCCAAGCCAGTCCACACCCGGCACGTGTCCCACTCCCTCCGGCGGGCGGCTAAAAGCGGCTGATGGATCAGCAGGGCCATTATGATGTCGTACCTGGGCCAGTGTACCGGCGAGAATTTCGAAGGGTCCCTTCGTATCGCCCCGATCCGAAAAGACTCCAGCACGCGCACATTTAATGCCAAAATATTTGGGGACGGCAGTGCGCAGGATTCGAGGGGACGGTTTCGACTGTGCCCATCTCTCTGTACTTCCTTCGTTCGAAATTCAAACTCGAAAGTAGGGGGACTGGTGTTGGGTATAAAATATCCACAGCCGAAGTCCTCAGTGGAATCAGCTCAGGAGGGCTCCGACCGGACTCCTACGAGAGCCGGGCTCCGCCCACGACTCCAACCTCACGGGGGACTCCGCCCGGACTCCTACGGGAGCCGGGCTTCGTCGCCAACATCAACCGCCGGCAAGATCCGTCCGGGCTCCTACGGGAGCCGGACTCCACACCTGACTTTAATTGCAGGAAGACTCCGACCGGACTCCTACGGGAGCCAGGCTCCGCCCACGACTCCAACCTCAAGGGGGACTCCGCCCGGACTCCTACGGGAGCCGGGCTTCGTCGCCAACTTCAACTGAAGAAGGACTCCGCCCGAACTCCCACGGGAGGTGGGCTCTGTCCACAGCTCCAACCTCAAGAGGGACTCTGCCCAGACTCCTACGGGAGCCGGGCTCCGCCCACGACTCCAACCTCAAGGGGGACTCCGCCCGGACTCCTACGGGAGCCGGGCTTCGTCGCCAACTTCAACTGAAGAAGGACTCCGCCCGAACTCCTACGGGAGCCAACTCCGCCGACAACTTCAACCGCAAGTAGACTCCGCCCGGACTCCTACGGGAGCCGGGCTTCGTCTTCGACTCCAACGGCTGCAGACAGACTTCGTCCGGACTCCTACGGGAGCCGACTCCGCCGACAACTTCAACCGCAAGTAGACTCCGCCCGGACTCCTACGGGAGCCGGGCTTCTTCCTCGACTCCAACGGCTGCAGACAGACTTCGTCCGGACTCCTACGGGAGCCGGACTCCGCCGACAACTTCAACCGCAAGTAGACTCCGCCCGGACTCCTACGGGAGCCGGGCTCCGTCCTCAACATCAACTGCCGGTAAGCCTTGTCCGGACTCCTACGGGAGCCGGACTTCGCCTTTGACTTTAATTGCAGGAAGACTCCGCCCGGACTCCTACGGGAGTCGGGCTTCGTCCTCGACACCAACGGCTGCAGACAGACTTCGTCCGGACTCCTACGGGAGCCGGACTCCGTCGATAACTTCAACCGCAAGTAGACTCCGCCCGAACTCCTACGGGAGTCGGGCTCCGTCCTCAACATCAACCGCCGGTAAGATCCGTCCGGACTCCCACGGGAGCCGGACTTCGCACCTAACTTCAATTGCAGGAGGACTCCGCCCGGACTCCTACGGGAGCCGGGCTCCATCGCCAACTTCAACTGCAGAAGGACTTCGCCCGAACTCCTACGGGAGCCGGGCTCCGCCCGCGACTTCAACTCCGAGAGGACTCCACTCGGACTCCCACGGGAGCCGGGCTCCGCCCACGACTCCAACCGCAAGGAGGACTCCGCCCGGACTCCTACGGGAGCCAGACTCCGTCATCAGCTCCGACCGCTGCCGAACTTCAGCCAACGGATCTGCACTCCCAGACAGGCCACGATAACGGACAACACTGCTCCACTCCCTGCGGCGGACCCTACGCGACCCCATTATCCCTGACAGGCTGTATTAACGGCCATGATTCTGCTCCACTCCCTGCGGCGGATCCTACGCGACCCCATTACTCCCTGACAGGCTGTATTAACGGCCATGATTCTGCTCCACTCCCTGCGGTGGATCCTGTGCGATTCCACCACCCCCAGATGAGTCACGACAGCGGACGTCGCTCCACTTCCCGCGGCAGGCCCCACGTGGCACACCCCGATGATTGCCACGGGTCCACCCCACTACTCTCTGCAACAAACTCCGTCTGACCCTGGGCAGCCCGCTGCCAGACGGTTACAGATGTCGCTATCAGGCTACCGCCCCCTCCGCCTATAAAAGGGGCTCCAGATACGTTATTCAATAAGCTCTCATCTTTCATCTAAAAACTCTGCTAAATTCTCCGTTCGAGCACTCCATTCTTGTTGAGGCAGAGAACTGACTTGAGCGTCGGAGAGTCTTGCCGGAGCAACCTCACCTCCGGTTTAGACTTCCTTTGCAGGTCCCGACGGCGACCGCGACTTCCTCGACTCCAGCTTCTCCGGCGCATTCGAATTTTTGCACCAACACCACTGAAGGGACTGCCCGATCTTAGGGCTCTCATTGAGCAACACTTGCATCCTCCCACCAGATGCGACGGCCCCACATCAGAGAACATGCCACTTTGGATGACGGATGCTAATCAGGTCCGAAGGTGCCCAACAACCGCCAATGCCAACCGACGGACCATCTCAACAATCACCAAGCGTGAACCTTTGGTACCTCCAAGTTCACTGCATTTCCTTCAAAGCCAAACAACACTCGAAGAGGCACCCGAGCCATTCTAACAATAGTGACGGAGCTTCAGATGATAAAAAAATTAGTCCTGGCATGTAACCACATGGCCCGATCAATGGTCTACTTCCGAGTTTGAATATTTCGAACTAGAAAGTGTGGGGCAAGTATTGGGCCATATTTTTCTATCTGAGGAGTGTCTACTCTCGAAGACATGGTAGACATTTGGCGCCATGAGGTGGTCAATCGAAGCATGTGATTGGAGCAACATCATGTGACCTAGGCAGCACCATAGGCATCGGTGCCTAACCGACCACCCGCAATGGGTTGACAATCTACCTGGAACTGTTTGATGGTTCCTCATCGAATTTGTCCATTCCTGCCTTAGCTCCTTGCAAGCTGTCCACCAGGCTGGACACTCTTAGGAGCTCTCGACGCACGAGACTAGTCGATGATAGGCTCTACAACAGCCTCCCGACACCTATTGCTCCACTAAACATGGGTGTCAGGGTCTGTAACAAGTCCTGACACCTACCACTCTGGCTCTGGCAGTTACTACCTCAACTCTGATACATACCAACTGCCTAGGGGACTCCTTGGAACAAAAAAAAAAGGCCAGAGGAAAGAGGGGATTCTGGACTCACTCTCTCTCTATCTTTTTCTACTATTCTCCCTCTTCGATCGATACCGACTTAAGTATCGGATGGTCTCCCATTGGAGAACCCTCATCTTCTTCTCTAGCATTTTCCTTATAGGTTCATGGTGCTCCCATCATAGACTAGTTACTTTAGCTAGAAAAGAGTCAGCACCATTCGGTCCGGCCGCTCTCGCCACATCACACAGTTGGAGAGGGCAGCAATAGTAAGTAATGTAACAAATGAGATCTCCTCACCCCTATGCTTTTTGTTAAGAGATTTTTCCTTTAGCAGCTAGAGGAGTTCATCCAAAGGGAAAGATGGGATGCCAAAAAAGCTCGCAGGAGGATCTAGTCTCCACATTTTAGTCGTGGATTTGAATACTAGAATAACATGATTAACGGAGTCCAAAACACCATGGTAGAGATGACAATGAGGTGGAATATGTAGTCCACAGTGATGCAAGATCGCGCTTGGTTCCAAGCAACTTTTTATATAAAGAGGGCAATCCTCGACTGAATGCCAAGTTTCCATACCTTGGCCGTACTCTAGGTGATGCAAGAACAGTATATAGAAGTCGTTGCCTTGATAGACAAGCCAATGGATGGACCCCATCCCATTCCGTCAGGACTATTAAGGACCGGAACCACTGTGGATAGGATTCTAGCTACCAGATCAACGATAAACAACCAACTGATGAGAGAGGAATTCCATCTCCTTTCACCAAGCACCCGAAGGTCTTTGACTGCTAAGTCAATCAGCACTAACATTAATTTGTGCTAGCCACTGAGAAATGGTATATGGATGAGATCCGAAGATCTTAATCCATATCAATGGAGGCTCCATTACCAATGGACCATCTAAGGTTGGAGATCATGACCACAGTATATGAACAGATCCTCTTCCACATGTGAAAGCTTCTCTGAGCCAGAACTAGGAGGGGGGATGTGGTCCAAGGACCATATTTTGCCCCATGAGCGAACATCGGAAGCTATCAAGATCTAGCATGAATTGTGGAGCATCCCACTTTATTTTAGCTCCCCTACAACATCTTGAAGGTCATGAATTCACTTCATGACCTATTTTTTATCCATCATATTTTTCAACCAACTATTTATCCTTGCTAGCATTAGTAATACCACGTTTCTTTTCCAAGGCCTCTTAAAGTTCACCCTGCAAAAGTTTAATGCAAGTGCCTATAATAAAGTTCACATGTAGATATGATAAAGTGGATCACAAGGTATGCCATGACTCGTACTATAACTCAGCCTAATCCTTTAAATTTATAAAAATAATAAAATATAAAATAATAAATTAGACAGCTCAGTAAGTAATGTATACTTTAGCCAGATAAATTTAGTAATAATAATATACTAAAATAAGCAAGCATGGTGTATTAATTCAAAATATACAATACTAATCAAATAAGATTTATGTAAATTCATTTTCGTTTATAAGTTATTTCTTTTCAAAATGTCACATCCATCTTGACAGTTATGAACTAAATCAAAGTACCAGTATATAATTCTCACTGGCAGAGTATTATCAGTATTTAATTACTCCATTGAAAGAATATCAAAATATCAGTACACAATCTCCACTCGCAAGGTATCAAAGTACCAGTGTTTAACTGTCCTACTGGTAGGATATCAAAGTACTAGCATTTAACCATCCTACTGGTAGGTACCAAAGTACCAGCATTTAACCTCTATTAACAAGGTTCGGTACATTATCAGATTGTGAGTTAAAACTCATTTTAAATCAATATATTTTTTTCAAAAATATATTTCATATGTCAAATCAAATTATTCATAAAGCCATACGACATCGAAATTAATCAGTATGATTTACATCAAATTCGATACATTCAATCATAAATTACTTAATATTTCAGAAAAAAGATATATTTGATAATTCAAAATACATGCATCAAATTTATAAATCATGTATAATCCAATATAAAAAATATTTTATAATTTACTAATAAATTTAAAAAAATATATAATATTACTTACCTCACACGTACTCCAATAAATCCATATAATTTCATAATTTTTATTTTAAAACCTTTAATTCATAGATTATATCGTAATATCCTATTATTGGATATCTTTTTGTCAAGATGACTATATTCCTATATAGAATTGAGTCTTACCTCACACGTACTCCAACAAATTCATATAATTTTATAATTTTTATTTTAGAATCTTCAATTCATAGATCATATCATAATATCCCACTATTGGATATCTTGTCGTCGAGACGATTGTATCCTTATATAGAATTGTGTCCACAATAAGGATAATTAAAAAAGATAGGATTGATGGATAGTCGCATTCAACGATTAGGTTGATCTAATCATCTAACTTCATCCAATCAAGATTAGATTAGGATATAGGTGGTTCAACAAAAATCGAGAGTAATTAAATCGATAGCATCCAACAAAAACTAAGGTGGAGGTCAATATGTCGATTGACGATCAAGGATAGATTTAATTAAGTAACTTCATCTAATCAGAGTCAACAAGATAAGAACTTGCTAGAGATCAATAAATATTGAATCTTACGAAGCTCGATAAAGTCTCATATGGTGTGGGCATGCTGTTCAACCAACAAAATTGTTCAAAATCTATCAACTAGGTCAAATCAGATTCAAAATGATAGAATTGAAAATCCTTTATTGAGTTCATAAATCAAGAGGAGAGAGAAGGTCAGAGGAGAGAGAAATTAATAAGATGAAATAGGACTAATCAAGCGACACTGTCCAATAGCTCGATTGATTTAATCAGGATAATTTAATCAAATCATAATTGAATTATTACACAGATAATTCAATAAAAAATTATGGATGATCAATCTAGTGGTATGTGGTCCGGCTAAGATGGGTACCCATATGCTATATATCTGATGACTAATCATGATCTTTTCATTAAAATAATTAGTCAAACTCATCAAAATAAAGTTCTTTACTAAATCAATCTTAGAAAAATAAACTTTTACCGAAAGACACAATTCTAGAGAGACAAATCTATAGAAAGAAATAAATGTCTAAAGAGAATTTTTAAGAGAGAAAGTAGAATTCTCTTGGAAAAAAAAATACTATAGAGAGAGAAATTAGAGAGAGAAGTAACATCAGGAAGAGAGAGGGAAGAGGGAAGAGAGAGAAACTTTCTTCCATTTCTTTTTTTTCTTTCTTTCTTTCTTCTTTTTCTCTCTCTGGTTCCATAGTAAAACAAGAAATTATTTTTCCCCCTTAATCATGGAACAATAGATCATAGCCTGCATGGCTCTGGCCGGCAGTAGCTGGGGCTAAGACGGTGCAGCTAATGCACCCCAGACTGGCAGTCTGCAACAGCTATTGGTGCTGGAAAATCCAAAAGGCTTCTTAAGCATATCTTTTTTCATTATTAGTTCTATCTCGGAGTGGACTACGGCATCAATCTGACTAGTTGGTAGTGAAAGGACTCTTAGTACCCACAAAAAAAGGGGGCACTGGTGAAAAAACAATCATTTGATTTAGTTTCTTGCTCTCCCTTGGTTGCGGGAAAGGAGTCTATCTATCTACCTAGCTTTGGTAGATTTTCCCCAACGCAATTAAAAACAGATATTCCACGAATCCCTGAGGTGGACAAGTCCGACGACTTTGATGAGAATTCTCAAATTATCCCCAACGTAATGTAAATAGTCAGCCCTGGTGGCTCTCCTAAGAGGGACAGAGAGCTCATTTACTTGAAAAAAAAAGAGAAGAAGCTGAACTATAGATATTCATTGTACTCCTTGTTCTGCATTTGAAGCTAGTGAGGGAAGCTTTTGCTTGTTTTAATGTATACCATTAGGGATTATCTTAAATCCAATATAGCTCGTTTTTCTTTAGAAATATAAGTCTTTACTATAAATATATATTTATATTTAAAATTAATTTAATTTATATTTATTATAGTACTGAAAGATACTGTATCCTCGCTGCTTGGAAAGCAGCTACGGTGCATCATACATGTAATGAAAAAAATACCTATAGTGAGTAGGTATTGAGGTAATAAAGCGGCTATAGACGAAAGAAATAGCTCTGGACTAGAGGCTAGAAGTAGCTTGCTCCTAACATGGAAATACCCCAAAATAGATTTTTGAATGAGGCTTTGCATCCCATACCTCCTTCCTTCCTGTATTTGTAAACTGGTACCTCAGAGAATCTTGGGTCAATTCTCAAGTCATACCCCCATCACCGTCTATCGAGCAATTGGAAATTCAATAACTCAGTGCTAGAGCCAGAGATAGTGATTTTCTTGGGCTGGAGATCCAAACACCAGAGATCCATCAGTGGGTATTGCATCATATTTGTTGATTCAGAAAAAAGCCTCCTTCTCGGCCCGAAAGATCGCTTTGCTTCTGGCGACTAGCTTCTACAGCTTCAATCAATGGCTAAAGCTACCTTGAATCAATCAATGAATGAATGATTCGTAACCTCCATAGGTTCGAGGATCTGTTGGTCAAAGGAAAGGGGAGGTCCAGATTCCAGGACAAAGCCGCATGAGGTAGATATTTGTAATTGATCATATATCATATCGGGAGAAACAATACTATTTCATTGCTACAAATATGGATTCATTGCTACAAATATGGATTATTGAAAAAAATAAGACATGTTATTTGGATACTTCTCTTTAACTCTGAAGTATTGTATTTCTTAATTGATACGAATAGTTGAAGTGGATTTTCCAAAGAGAGGATGGATCATGGGAGTATGTGACTTGAACTATTAATTGGGCCATTCACCTCTGGGACAGGCAGTTGAACTCAAAGCTGCTGGAACGAGAGCTCTTTTGTCTCTGATTCCTTTCAACCCCTGAAGGAATAGCAGAATCGAAACTTCTTCATCTGAGCATACTTCCATCTGCTTCAAAAAGTGCAGTTGAAGTAGAGTCGGTAAGCCCAGTTGTTGATGAATTAGACTTGCCCCCTGAATCCATGCTTGGGGCTAGCGCCAGTTCTGAGTCAATGAGTAAGATATAGTTGTTTGTGACAGTGATCTCTAGAAGTTGACTAATCTCTTTCAGAAATATTCTTTGGGATCACTAAATTGTTTATATAGGATGAATAGCTAGGCAGTGGGCTACAATAGAGAAGTGATGAGGGTCGTTTGCGTACTGTATATCTTCCTCCGAGTGTTAGGATTCCCTATGGAATGATGGAGTTGAATCAAAGCACCTGCTTGTTTGGCACAGAGTTAGCCAATGCTTATTTCTCAAATACCGTCATTGCTTCTTCTCCGAGAAAAGAAGTTCATGACCCATAGGTCTTCTACCTCCATGCGGCAGAAAGGGTGGAAAACAAACTGAAGCAGAGGAGGAGTTTTCTTAAGAGAAATTTGGCATTGCCGGCCGAAAATCGGACTTTGGTGGTTGAGGAAAAGGGAGAAGACAGTGAGAAGGATATTTATCTTATCTCCGATGATGTTTGGATATGATTTTGGCAAACTTGGCAGAAACTCTCGGAAGAAGAAGAAGAGAGAAAAAAAGACTTCCCCCGACAGTGAACGATGGCAAGCAGTGGGGATTTCATAAGAAACTTCATCCCTTTAAATGGAGGTGCAGGGAGGAGAAATTTGACTCCCTCCTGGCCTCCGATTCTAACCCTGATCAGGAGTCTAACGGAAGAGAAGACGTCCGTTGGGAGTCTTCCCTCTATCTTTTTATCTTTTTTCTGGTGCTTTAGGATTCATGCAGGGCGTACTACAAATAAAATTAGGGGGAAGTGACTCACTTCCTCCTCTTGCAATCCCAAAAGAAAAAAATAATAAAAAAAAGGGGTTTTGGGACCCTCGAGAACCATCGATCTTCGGTTATCCCATGTTTGACTGAACTGTGGGAGATCAATGGATCCGGCCTTCAAATTATTGTGTTTGTCATTTAGACAGGGATAAGGTTGGCATAATATTGTGAAATGGAGTCTTAAGAATGTTGGATGGACTTCTTTCACATTTTGAATCAGTTAATATCAGTTGTAAAATGGAGAACAGAATAGAGTCCGATTGAGTTTATGAATTATGGCTGCCACTCGATTGCTACCATCAACTGATAATTCTTTTTTTTTTTTTTTTTCTTTCAAGATTGGCCAGAGTCACCCATTTTATTAGCTGCGAAGAACGGCATAGAAGAGTTGGTGGAGTACGTTCTTGACCGCTTCCCACAAGCGCTTTTTGACTTGGATTCAAATGGGAAGAACATCATATTACTCGCGGTGGAGCATCGACAATCCAATATTTTTGAACTTATGCTGAAGCGAAAAGAAATGAAGCAGTCTGTGTTTGCAATAGCGGACAAAGAGGGGAACAGCGCTGCCCATCTAGCCGCCAAACTCAGACCAAACCAGCATCGGAGCACTCTTGGAGCAGCCCTTCGCATGCAATGGGAGGTCAAATGGTTCAAGGTGAATCAATGCAATACCATCCCCCACCTCCTCTGTCTTTCATTTTGCGTTTTTCTACTCTTCTTTTTTTTTTTTCCCCTCTCTCTCTCTCTCTCTCTCTCTTTATATATATATATATATATATATATATATAGACACACACACAGAGACACACAAATGTTGTTGAGGCTTGAGCACTATTCTTACCAACTATATTCAGAAAATGTAAGAACAAGGGGTACAAACGAGCAGAGCAGCTTAAGTCGAACAAGCAGTTTGAGTCAGTTGTTACCAAGCTAGAGTAGGTCAAACAACTTTTTGAATCAAACTTGAGTAGCAAAATGCTCGTTTCAAAAGCTTGCAAGCATAATCAAATATATTTATATTTTTAATAATATTATATTTTATTAATAATATATAATTATTATTTTTATATTTTAAAATATAATATTTATATTTTTTAATTTGTACTAAATTCTAACTTTTAATCATAATTTTTTAATTATGATCAAAACTCAAATTTAAGCTTGAGTATGACTCAATTGATACTCAAATCAAATCGATCTCAAATATTATTTTTTTTCTTTTTTATTGAGTCAAGTTCAAATTTGGATATTAAAGCTTGACTATATCGAGTCGAATTTTGTATCTTAATATTTTAAATTGAATCGAGTTTGAACCTATAGTTACTTGAGTAATAAACCAATAAATCCATGTCTACTTATCCCCTCAAAGACAACCCTTATTTTCAACAAAAAAGAAAAAAAGACAGCCCTATTCTACGGAGTTTAGATACCTCTGCTTCTAGAATGGAGTCTTCTTTTGATCATCAACTCCTTTCTTATAGATTTAAAACATGGGCAAACTAGAGTTATTTTAGAAACTTTCGCCACTTAAAAGTAGGAAACTTATGAAGTAATATGAATAGCCTGTGAAATGACATTTCAAATTTTCAATAGAATAAATTATTAGTAATGCTACCAATCACTAGTTTTCATCTCCATTGGGTTCACCAGTACTACGTGGCAATCCAGGACTAGTGCTTATATTAGGTGGGGGAGTGGGTGTTACATGGTGTCGGTTAGGTTCGTCGCTTCACCATTTATTCGTTTTAAGATTGAAAGTGGGTTCAGGCTGGTTCGAGGCCTATCGGACTGGGCTAACTTCGGATCGAATTTCGGGTTCGGTTCGAAAATATTCAGATCGGATATGGATCAAAAAATAGAGTCCATTTTACTTTCAAACTGGGTTGAGGCAGGCCTTTGGTCCGGTCCGAGCCCGATCTAAAGTTTAGCCCACCCTTCTTATTTTTTTTTGAGTTAGCTCGACTGCCCGAGCACCCGATTGTTCTGACTCCATCTTCTTCCCCATTTGATGCCCTAGCCCCCCTAACGGTCTTCATCTTCTTCGGCGATGCTCGTCGGGTTTAGGCCATCGCCGTCTTCATCTTCTTTGACGGCGCTGAGGCCCTCTCTCTCGACCATCAAAAAAGCCCACCTTGGCTCCTTCTTCAAGGCCTTCTTCAAGCTCTCATCAGAGATCCTCACCGTTGGGGATGAGGTCGTCACGACCATCGCCCCTGTCACCACTTTCCTCGCCGTCGATGAGCAGCAGAAGGTCCAGGCCGAGGAGGCCCATGAGGAAAAGGATCCATTCACCGCTAGTGAGAAGATCAACAAGCCGCTCCCCTCTGCTGCAGTAGATCTCACGTCATTGCTTCCCTCCCCCATCACCGCTTCCCTCCACTGCAGCAAATCTTATCACGTTCGCCGCATCGCTCGGCCACCTCCTTCTCCCTCATCGCAGCCTCCGCGAGGCCCTCCAATTTCTCTAGGAAGTGGTGCTCACCGAGGCCCTCGTTCTGGATTCCGACATGGTCGTGGAGGATTTTGGAGCACTGCCATCGATCGGCCTCGGTGTGGTCGCAGCACTCGGAGTCGATCCAGCAGGCGGTGGTGATGGTGGTGGCATCGTGGCCGGCCGTCGGAATAGGTTAGAGCTTAGCCGCTTAGGATTTTTTTTTTAAATTTTTTAAGGGATGGTGTGGTGTGGATTGTGGGCTGGCCCAATCGAGCTCGGGCCGAGCTCGAGTCGGGCTCAGGCCTGGATCCTTTAGAAAATTTTGGACCTAAGCCCGATCCGAAGCCCGAAAAAAATTTCAAGCTGGGCTCAAGCGGGGGTATAACCCAGCCCGACCCAGCCCACTTCCAACCCAAATTTGTTCCAGTCATAGGGATATTTTCTACTTATGAACCAACATTTTATTTTATCTAGTCCCAATTCATGCTTGAATCCAAATTTCATCCACTTCTATTTGGATCAGATTGGGTTAGTTTTAAATTTTATTTTTTGACAAAATAATAAAGAAATCTTCATAAAAATTTATTCTTTTGATCCATTGGGATTATCAAGTTAAAATTGCCTTAATTTTAACCTAATATGCAAACCATGAGAAATATGTTTAGATTGGAGATCTTTGTTTGTTTTATAACCATATCATGCAAGAAAAAAATTGTAAAAATCAATAACAACCAAATCAATCAATTAATTAATCACATTTAATTTATTTTTATAACTTAAATTTCATGATCATCTACACCTAATATAATATCTCATTTTATGTTATATAGAGATGGGCAATGGGCCGTGCCTAGCACGGCACGACCACGCCCATTGGACCGAAGATTTAACGGGTCGTGCTTGGCATGCACGGCTCATTTAAATAAAATTCCTAGCCTGACACAGCCCTAGTCCCAAGGGTGGTGGGCGGTGCCAAGCATGGCCCATTGGCCCGTTAGGGCCACGGGTTTGATAAGCGTAATGGGCCTTTTTTTTTATTTTTAAAATAAAAAAATAAAAAAATATTAAGTAATAAAAGGAGATATAAAATAAAAAAATTACATCTTCAATTCATTAATATTCATAATATTAATGCATGTTAAAATTAAAAAAAAATTAAAGAAAAAAATTGAAAAAAATCAATAAATGATGAATTTCTTCAAAATTAAAAGTATGAGAAAAATTCTATTTTTTAGAATTATTAAAAAGATCAAATAATTTAGAAACATAATGAGAATCTTGTTTCACACAAGGACCACAAGCAAAAGCCCATAACGGATATAATTGGATCGTGCCAAGGCACGACCCATCTTAAGGGGGCCGACCTGGCATGCAGGTCGGGTCATATCGGGCCTGCAAGTCATGCCAATCCATGCCCTTATGGGCCGTGCCAGGCCTAGACCATGGATCATAAAATCTCCAATCCAGTCCGACCTTCTTATATGTGCCATGTCTAGTACGATCTGTTACTGTAGCAACTGAGCCATGCCTGGCATGGTCCAATTTATATCGAACTAGGCCATATAATGGGCAGCTTGGCACGGTCCATCTTAAGGGGGCCGAGCTAGTATGCAAATCGGGCCATGCCAGACCCGTAGGTCGTGCTAGCCCAAGCCCTTATAGACTATGCCAGGCCTAGGCTGCAGGCCGCAAAACCCCCAGCCCAGCCCTTTTATATGTGCTGTACTTGGCACGGCCTGTTACTGTAGCAAGTAGGCCGTGCCAAGCATGGCCCGTTTATACCGGGATGGGCTATGTAATGGGTAGTCCGGCTCGGTGCCGTGTCTAATGTTATATATAAACAAAATATTTGAGGCAAATCATGAGGTTTGACTACAAAAAAAAAAAAAATATGTGCTCCTCTAAAGTGCCCTGCTCCCATCACCACCAAATTTAACAAACAAAAACAAGCAAATAATATATATACACATACATAAATACATACATTCGCATATATAGATGCAGACACATACATGTGCCTACGTGCATGCACAATATATATATATATATATATATATATATATATATATATATATATATATATATATATATATATATAGTGTCATGTTCAAGTTATACTTAGTTTAACTCTCATAAAGCTATGTTTTTTTTTGCATTGGATGATGAGAATTCCACATCTATGATTTGAGCCGTTGGATATAGTCTATCATTTTCAAATTACTTACATTATAAATCATATGATTTAGATTCCCTTAGCTAATGTATCAAGTGATCAAAAATATATATTATCTCATGTTATTTAAATTATCTAATTTTGACCATTTGATGTATAGACTAAGAATCTCAAAATCACATTACTTTTGATGTGTAAGCAATTTGGAGATAATAGACATATCCAATGATTAATATTATAAATATGGGACCCTATCATTCAATTTAAAAAGGTACAATTCTATAAGAGTTATGGTAGATGTAACTTAAACTTGATGCTATACGTAGATACATATACAAATGCATATGTACCATATATAATATGGGAATTTAAAGAGCATCGATTGGATGACTTGTATTGATTTCTTTGCTCAACATTTAAACTACTACTTCTTCGCTGTTCTCACAACTAAATTCCATTAACATTTCAGTTCCCATCTCCTAGTGTTCCAATGTTATTTCAATTAAATCCAGGGATGGCAATAAATAGAGTATGGGTTAAGTCGACTAATATCTATACTTGTCCTACAATCAAAAAAATTATACCTATATCCATCCCATAACCACCTCGAATAGGGTTGGGTCAGGTAAGTAGATGGTGTGGGCTGATTAGATAAGATGGGTTAGGTCAGGTTGGCTAAGAAACCCATAATGCCAAAATTTTAAAATAATTGCAACTTTGAAAGGGGGGTTTAAATTAAGATTATATGGAGTCGGGCTTGGAATGTGACATATGACTCATACTTGACCCATATCTTCTATCCCAAATTTTAATCAGCTAGGTAAAACTTACTTCATTTAGATCGGATATCTAGTAGGTCGGCTATAATTACCATTTTTAATTAGGACAAATATAAATAGAAATTTAAATCTATATGTATAAAGTATTTGGATTTTTCAAAATAAATTATATATTCACTCTTCATCTTAATTGTTATGCTTGCCATGGTTAATATCTTAGGCCATAACTTTGTTATGTATTACTTCCTAATGAATGGTAAAAGGATTAAAAAAAATGAAAACATCGTTTCAAGGCCAATAAGATAAATCATATGCTGAATTGAATCCAAAAAACTTAGATCCAACTTGAATCTGTTAAATGTGTTTGTACCTTACTCATGTATAGATCCAAACAGGAATCTAGACTTGATTTGTTGCACTTAGTTACTTGGATACAGCATGAATTTGACCTATGCTTGACCCATTTGTAGCGATACATACTATGCATCGTAACCATACTTTCATGGAGATATTTTTGTCATTTGATTGATATAATTGATGCACTACAGATTAATGCAGTACACACACACATATATATATACATATATTTGCATACACACACACACACACACATACATATATATATATATATACATATACGGACAAACTTGGATCAAGTTGATCGGATTTGAGCTTAGTTCCGGTCAAATCAAAACTGAACAACTGATGAAATTGTACATCGATGATCCAAACTGTTGGATGAGATCTATTACCTTAAAACTACTTGCACACTAAGAATCATATGATTTTGAAGACCCCTAGTCTATACATCAAGTGATTAGAAAATACATCTAATTTAATTTTATTTAGATTATCCAATTTTTTATTATTTGATACATATGTTAGGGATCTCTAAATCATATGATTTTTTATATACAAGCAGTTTTGAGATAATAGATCACATTCAATAATTTATATCATTAATGTAGTACCACTATTATAGAGTTTTGACCTGATCGAATCTGAGTCTAAATCTGATCAACCTGATTCTAACCTGACTCTTTTTCTCTCCATATATATAGGGACAGATTTGGATAATATTGATCAAATTTGGGCTTAGATCCGGTTAGATCAAAATTAGACAATGGGATCCTATATCGATGATTCAAACAATTACATGTGATCTACTACCTCAAAATGATTTGCATACTAAAAATCATTTGATTTGAAGACTTCTAGTTTATGTATCAAATGATCAAAGGATACATGATCTAATTCAATTTTATTTAGGCTATCCAATTTTTGACTACTTGATGCATATGTTAGAGATCTTCAAATCATATAATTTTTTTATGTACTAGTAGTTTTAAAATAGTAGATCATATTTAACAGCTTGAATCATTAATGTAGGACTTCTATTATAGAGTTTTGGCTTGATCGGATCTAAGTTCAAATTCAATCGATCTGATTCTAATCTGACTCTCTTTCTCTTTATCTTTATATATATATATATATATATGAGTGAGATGAGGGTTGTGAGTGAGATGAGGGGTTGTGGGTTTGAGTCTATATATATATATATATATATGAGTGGGGTGAGGGTTTGTGGGTTTGAGTCTCTCTCTCTCTCTCTCTCTCTCTCTCTCTCTCTCTCTATATATATATATATATATATATATATGAGTGGGGTGGGGGGTCGTGGGTTTGAGTCTCAAGTGTTAAAAGTCACGAATGTGATGGTGTGGTGTGCAAGTTAGTATGTGGAGAGATCCGTGGACCCTGAATTCTTCCCGCGGTACAACGACAAAGGCGAGACCGCCCAAGAAATATTCGTGGAGACGCACAAGGATTTGCTGGAAGAAAGTGTCAGCTGGCTCACCGAGACTTTCAAGTCGTACTCCGTGGTCGCGGCGCTCATCGCCCCCATGGCCTTCGTCGCCATCACCTCTCTGCCCACCTGGGGAGTCGGCCAGCACTCGAGCTCGTCGCACGAGCGCGTCATTGCCGCGTCGGTCGGCGCGGTCTACTTTTCCCTGGCGTCCGTTTTCCTGTTCCTCCCCTTCCTCGCCCGCCGTTACGAGCCGTGGGATTTCGAGACCCATCTCCCATTCAAGTTGATGGTCCGCCTGATCTGCCTCTACTGGTCTGTCGTTATGACAGTCGCTTGTTTTGCTGCCCGCTATTCCCTCTTGACGAAGGAAGCAGCTTACCTGCACTACTTCGGTGCTCTCATGCTTTTGCTGGCTTTCCTATTTAGCGTGCCACTGGTCCCGCTCAAACTAGACCGGGTACCGGAGCGTGCATTGCCTGCCTCGGGAAAGCCGTATGTGCGGTGATATAGAACGTGATGGCCAGGGCTTGCTGTGCTGCTGTTTGGCATAAATATTCTGTGTTTCGGTGTGATTAACAATATTCCGGTGTTGTTGTTCCGGTATTGTATGTTGTAGCATGATTAAAACCATTGGTGTTCGGATTCTATCCATGGAAAATGGAAGTAATACGGATTCAGGTGAGTCACCAAGTCCGGGAGAAATTTAGATCAGCCCCTGGATAGACCTGCTATTTGGCATAAATATTGTGTGTTTTTTGCGTGATTAATAAACTGTTGTTGTTGTTTTGGTATTGTGTGTTGTAGCGTAATGGGTGTTCTTGCTCTATCCATGTGAAATGGAAGGAAATAATAGGATTCAGGTTAGTCTCCAAGTACAGGGAAAATTTAGATCCACCCCCGGATAGACCATCATTTTCACATTCAGTCTTTAGTAGCTAAAGCAGTCCTTGATTTCAATTACCAGTTTATGATGAATCATTGGTGGCCTGTCTCTCTCTTTACATAAACATAAGCCTCATGTTTATGTACCTAGCTTGATCTAACCATGCGCAGGCAACAGGCCAAACTGTGTTCATGAATTCAACATAAAATGCCAACTGTGTAAAGGAGTGAAAACATAAGACGTCAGTTATTTAAGGATCAGGTGTTCTGGGGTTCCACGGGTGTAAGGCTCAGCTAGTTGACTAGAGTAAATATCGATCAGCTTGACTACATTAAACTCAACTAGTTGACACCTCTCTCCACGATAGAGAGATCCCCTCTCTTTTTAAGTAATTTAGTCAAATCTGACCACTATTACATCACCCTATGGAATCCTAAGAGGTATCAAAATATAGAAGCTGCTGCTTAAGCAAAACCCTTAACATTACTGCCTTTACGCTAATGAATGAATATCCCTGTTAGATGTCCAATCCGCCACTTGATTCGGTTACTTGAAAACATGAATCAGAGACCATAAAATATCCATTTCCTATTAAATTTATAAAAGTCGTGGTCCGTCCAATCCATCTGTTATGCAGTTCATTGGCTTGATAGGCCATGGTTCTTATGGCCTGTAGGCCAAGCGCCTCTAGCAAGCAATAGGCTAGAAGCTCTAACTCCATATTGCTATAAGGCTTCGGATGAAAGTGGGTGAGGTCGGTCTTAAATCGAGATAGAGAGCTACTGAGAGTCGAGTCGGTGTAGATCATGAATGAACCTGTAAAATAAATCTTAAAATCATAGAGGTACCCTCCAGTTTAGGACCCTTCGATGCTTAAGTTAGCCAAGGTCTTGAGAATAGATGATAGAAATAGGAAAAATGGAAGGCAAATAGAGGGGTTTTGAGTGAGAAGAGTGAGAATTTTGATTCCCTTCAGTAGAAAAAATTTAGCAAAATCTGGACTCTATGAGTTTTTCACTTAACTTACTTTCCAGAGAGTACCCTACCCCTCTTTATATAGAGAGAGCTTGCTTAGGCCGTTAGGCTGTTATGAGTTTGTTAGATGGTTACGGATAACCATCTGGAGTTTGTTAGACCATTTGAAATTTGTGAGACTGTTAGTTTATTATAACAGAATAACCAGTTGCATGGAGATCATGGGTTGTTTTACCCCGTGTGAAGAGTAGCTGTAACATTGCTGGAAGACAGCTGTAGCATTACTGGAAGATAACTAACTTGAAGCTTTATTGGCTCTAAGAGTAAAATCAGCTAGGTCTGATGAGATTGGTTAAATTTGATGTTCCTTTGCTGAGAATCAAGTAATATATCGACAGGTCGGTAATAACCTAATGTGGCTTAAAACAATGATGGTGAATCTTTTGATCAGTCATGTGATATGGTGATATTTCTCCTATAGATCAGCTAAAATCAATATCTCACTAATACAAACTGATCAGCAAGTCAGAGATTAGTATGAGACTGATGTCTTCTGATATTGCCATGTGTCAGAGGTTGGCATTTAAGGTCGGCCAATTGATGATCTCGGTCTCTCAATGAGGTCCACTTCTTGATAAGATCGGTCTTTTGATAAGGTCGGACTTCTGATGAGATCAGCCTTCTAATGAGATCGACCTTCTAATAAGGATAGCTTTTTGATGAGCTCGACTTTCTGATGAGGTCAGTCTTCTGATGAGCTCGATCTCATGATGAGCTCAACCTCCTGATAAAGTCGGCTTTTTGATGAGCTCGATCTCCTGATGAGATCGGCTTTCTGATGAGCTCAATCTCTTAATGAGGTCAGCCTCTTAATGAGGTCGACCTTCTGATGAGGATGGTTTTTTGATAATATTGATCTTCTGATGAGGTCGGCCTTCTAATGAGCTCGATCTCTTAATGAGCTCAACCTTCTAATGATCTTGACCTCCTAATAAGGTCGGCTTTCTGATAAGCTTGACCTCTTGATGAGGACAGTTTTCTGATGAGCTCGACCTCCTGATGAATTCAGCCTCTTGATGATCTCAGCCTTCTGATGAGGACAACTTTCTGATAAGCTCGGCCTCCTGATGAGGTCGACATCCTGATGAGCTCAGAAATTAAGGCTCACTTCGGTGTTTTTATAAACTCAAAAATTTCTGAGCATGAGTCCCGAGGATATTGGCTGAGGTGGTATGACCCCACAATATTTGCCCCTCACTTTTGAGTCCGAAGAGATCGTTTTGGACGAAAGAAGTAGTTCATCAAAAAAATCTTCAGCTTGTCCAAGGTAGAGAATCTATGTTGTTTGATTCTTCAATTGCACTGCTGCTTCCTTTTGGATAAGTTTTTTATATAGATTATTGATGTGTACTTGTCGATGACTTCTTCTACGTCGGATCCTGTCTGATGTTGTGATGGGTAGATCGAGTCTCCCATGCACTAGAAGTTCCATCTTGAGATATTTTATCTTCTTTTCTTTCAAGGGCATGTCTGAGAATTTAAGCTAGAACTAGTCAAGTTGATATTTTGTAAGGTTCAACCTATAAATCAGGTATTCCATATTAAAGATCCGTGAGGTCTAATCCAGAAATCGGATGTCTCACATTGAACATCTATGAGGTTCAATCCGAAGATCAGATATCTCATATCATGAGATCCAATCTAAAGATCGGATGTCCCATATCATGAGGTCCAATTCGGAGATCGGATGTCTCATGCTAAATTATCCTGCTTTGGTTGGACTTCATGACTTCATTTGGATAATTTTTTACATATGATCTCGTTTGGGTGGATATTGTCGCTGTTAAGGGTCGGATGACTCGGATGGTTGGATTAACTCTGCTCTCATATACATAAGGTATTGTCCGTTTTGGCTCATGATTATCTTTAGGCTTCAGCGGGCCTTAGGCTTCAGTGAGCCTTGGTCATTTGGAGTCTTATGGTTTTATCCTTTAACATAGAGAGAGAATGTTGTAATCCATATAAGTCATATTTTCTATTGACTTATGACCAATATGGGACTAAAGAAGCCATCTCTGCCTTTTCGGAGAAGGACTCTCAGCTGCCCCCTAGTTTCCACCATGATCTCTCATTGCTGCTATGTGATATGTTGAAGCTGTTGTATTGCAGCGGTAAGAGTTTGGACTTGCTGAACTAAAAGATTAAATTATTGTGGATCTACCACAATCAGAGGTTGAGTAACTTCTTATGCATTTTCTGGAGAAGATGGTGTGGATAAGAAATAGTTCTATGCCTTCTTATTCACCATTTTCATAATTTTTTTTTGGACAAAGCACTTCTTGTAGCGCCAATCTGTTGTTACAAGGCTCCAAAGAAAAGTAGATGAGGTCAGTCTTGAATCGAGCTGGAGAGCTGTTGAGAGTCGAGTCGGTGTAGACCATGAGTGAACCTGCAAAATAAGTCCTAAAATCATAGAGGTACCCTTCGATTTAGGACCCTCCGATGCTTAAGTTAGTCAGGCCTTGAGAACAAATGATAGCAATAGAGAAAATGGAAGGCAAATACAGGGATTTTAAATGAGAAGAGTGAGAATTTTGATTCCCTTTAGTGGAAAAAATATAGCAGAGTCTGAACTCTATGAGTTTTTCACTTGATTTACAGACCGTTAGGCTATTATAAGTTTGTCAGATGGTTATTTGTAACCATCTAGAGTTACAGATAACAATCCTATTTATAACCTATAATCGCATATATAAATATATATATATTATTATCACCTACCAAACAGCATGCAAAGCTATTGAACAGAGCCTGCACGGTCTAGACCGGTTTGCACTAGACAAAAAAAATTATAGATATAGATGGAAATTATAGTTTTTTATTATATTTTAATAATTTTATATATAAATCCCTCTTATTTGCTCCTCCCTACGGTTTCTAGTGCGGTAGCAGTTACTGTTTCATCATCTATTTCATCATATACGGTTCTATTCATATGCAGTTCTATTTCATTGTCTAGAACCCATTTCTGGAATCAAAATCCCTAACTTTATCGGCTTCGTTGAATCAAAATCTCAACTTTCTCTACGTTTAATCTCTCCTCCGTTCATGAAACCTCTTCTAAGTTGGCTTTTGTTTTGTTCAGTATTACATGCTCTAATTCTGGATTCCACTGAAATCCAGTTCAATTTCGTAAGTTATATCGTGTCCCTGACATCAAAGTTCCAGCTCTATCTGTTTGATTGGATCAAAATGTCAACTTTTTCGACGAATCCGGTCTTAAATCCAGTGAAAGAGGAGTACCCAGGAGCGGTGGTTCCTCCGAGGCCTATGGGGGTGCTGCACGACATGGGGCCGCTGCCATTCCTCACCAAGATATATGACATGGTTGATGACCCAAGCACCGACTGGGTGGTCTCGTGGAGTCGCCGGAGGAACAACAGCTTCGTTGTCTGGGATCCCCACACCTTCGCAATGTCTCTGCTAGGCTGCTTCCAAGATACTTCAACCACAACAACTTCTCCAGCTTTGTCAGGCAGCTCAACACATATGTAAGTATTTGTAATGCAGCTCACTCAAATCGCTATTAGCTATTAGCTAGGTGGTGCTGCTTCAGTCTTTTATTGAATCACTTTTCCTTATCGGTTTGTCTCTGTTTACTATGTTGGTGGTGCTGATGCCTGCTGATCAGTGCGAAGTGATGCTAGAAGGAATAATTTATGCTAAACCAAAGCCTGAGTTGGTGTCATGATTTGTGAAGAGAGGCAATGTTTGCCGTCCATTTGTTCTAATATTATTTTTTTCCTTGATTTGGCTTCTGGAAATGGACAATGGACTGGGCAAAAGATGAAAGTAAAATGTTTTTGTGAGCCCTGAGTTGTAATTTGATTGCCCAGTGTAATGTCAGTTGGACTAATTGTGCCAATTCTTCTATTATTATTTAATAAAGCTTCATATGGTTAGAGTCCTATATTGACAATTTCAAAATATGATCTATATGTTATTTGTGAACAAAAAAAATGTATTTAAGAATATGAAGAAAGAAGAAGGAAGAAGGGAAAAGAAGTGCGGAAGGATCCAGACCATTGCAAATGAAATGACTTGCCGTATGAATCAGATTGAGGGGTATGCGGTGAAGCTTTCACTTCCTCTTTGTGCTTTTAGATAGATATTCCACTAGTGGGATTGAGGGGTATGTGGTGAAGCTTTCACTTCCTCTTTGTGCTTTTAAGTAGCTATTCCACTAGTGGCATTTCTCATTATAATCTCACTGTTTAGGATCTTTCTTCCTTGGGTTTTCCTCTGTTTAATAGTTGAATCTTCCATTTAATGAGAGCTTATTTGCATCAAAGGATGGGATTTCTGTTTTCTTAAATGCTGTGCTTTATCACTATCATCTCCTCTGATGGATAAAGTGGAATATAAATTTAGTTGTCTGAATCCAGTGATGTTCATTAAATCATATGTTTGTAATTTCTGACTTTTACTATGAAAAAATGGATCCTACAATGAGATAATTACTGATACTTATTTATCAACCAATTGGCCAGTTGGATTTTTTGCTTTTAAAAGCTTCCCCTTCACTGAAAAAATAAACTCAATGATAGAAAAATAAAAAGAAGAAAAAAGAAGGAGAAATAACAAAAGGAAAGAAAGATGTATACTCTTCTATATGAACTGAATTGTTATGTGAATGACACTGAGGTTAAATGTAGAGTTGTCTACCAAACTATATTTTTATGGTTTTGTCACGCCCCGAACCCAACACCCGGGTCGGATACGTGATGGCCGCACACTCCTTAGAGTAAACCCTAAAGAATATGCAAGGCCAAATTAAATCATTACAATCTTAACAACCATAATATTTAATTTCAATAATAATTCATAAAACCTTGCATAATTACAATTTAAATTTCTTCAATTCTCTGATCAGATACTATGACACTTTTATCTATCCTTCTGCTCACCCATAAATTCAGGCCATAGCCAACCATAAGCATCCTGTAGCTCTGAGAAGAAAAGAAAGATGAAGGGGTGTGAGCTTTACAGC
This sequence comes from Elaeis guineensis, assembly GCF_000442705.2. Taxonomy (NCBI): domain Eukaryota; kingdom Viridiplantae; phylum Streptophyta; class Magnoliopsida; order Arecales; family Arecaceae; genus Elaeis; species Elaeis guineensis. The sequence continues at coordinate 129,023,790 of NC_025998.2, forward strand.
CCAGTAAGAATTCCCATATCACACCAATATAATAATATAATCTGAAAATAATGATAGGCAATAACACATAAAAGTCGATGTTCACTGTCCAAAATACTACAAATATTTATAGATTATCTGTTTTATCAAAGTAGATGCATCATCATATGTTAAATAAGTGAAATAATTTTATTCAACGATTGTTTCATGTCTTATCTTTCTATTTTCTTCTATTATCACATCATCTTTAATCCTTTCTTTTTGGCTTTAGCTTTAGCTTTGGCTTTGGCTTTGGCTTTGGACTACCAGGATCATGCGACGATCTTTTATTCGGATCGATTTCTGTGATCTTCCTCGGATCGAAATATTCATGATCTTTCTCGGATCAAAGTGGCCATGATCTTTCTCGGATCAAATCATTCATGATCTTTCTCGGATCAGATTCTTCATGATCTTTCTCGGATCATATTCTTCCACACATAAGCCTGTGGGGGCTGTCCCAGGCATAAGTTTCTGGCAAGCTATTCCACATGACAAGACCAGTCCAAACCATATTTCTCTTTCTTTATTTTTTATGAAATTATAATTGTTGGTGCAAAAATCCGCTTGCGCCGGAGAAGCTGGAGTCGGGGAAGCCGCGGTCGCCGCGGGACCTGCAAGGGAAGTCTAAACCGGAGGTGGGGTTGCTCCGGCAAGATCCTCCGACGCTCAAGTCAGTTTTCTGCCTCAACAAGAATGGAGTGCTCGAATGGAGAATTTAGCAGAATTTTGAGATAAGGAAGAATGAGCTTAAAGAATAACGTATCTGAATCCCTTTTTATAGGCGGAGGAGGCAACGGATTGATGGCGACGTTCGTAACCGCCTGGTCGTGGGCCGCCCATGGTCAGGGGAATTGATTACGGAAGATAGTGGAGCAGACACGTGGCCATTACCTCGGCCCGCCACGTGGAATCTGTTATGAGGGGTGGAGCAGCGTCCGTTGTCAGCGGATAGGAGAATCGCATGGTATCCGTCGCAGGAGGTGGAGCAGGTTCGTGGCCGTCACTGTGGCCTGCCAGGGGATAGTGGAGCTGTGCGGAGTCCGCCACAGGAAGTGGAGCAGGGCGGCTATGGTTACTGCGGCCTGTCAGGGAATGATGGTACTGCGCGGAGTCTGTCACAGGAATGGGGCAGGGTCGTTGCCGTTTTGAGGGCCTGTCAGGGGGCGCGGATCTGTCGATTGAAGCACGGCCACGGTCGGAGCCCGGTTTCTGTTGGGGTCCGGGTAAGGTCCTCCTGGCGGTAGGGGTCGTGAGCAGAGCCCGACTCCCGGGGGAGTCCGGGCGGAACTGTTCTGACGTTGGCGGCAGAGCCCAGCTCCCGTAGGAGTCCGGGCGGAGCTGCGCTGATGTCGTCGGTGGAGCCCGACTCCTGTAGGAGTCCGGGCGGAGCTGCGCTGATGTCGTCGGTGGAGCCCGGCTCCCGTAGGAGTCCGGGCGGAGCTGCACTTGCTGTCGGCGGTGGAGCCCAGCTCCCGTAGGAGTCTGGGCGGAGCTGTGCTGCAATCAAAGTTAAGGGTGAAGTCCGGCTCTGGTAGGAGTCCGGATGGAGCTTACCATCGGTTGATACTGAGAGCGGAGCCCGGCTTTCGTAGGAGTCCGGGCGGAGCTGTTCTGATGTTGGCGGCGGAGTCCGGCTCCCGTAGGAGTCCGGGCGGAGCTGCACTTGCTGTCGGCGGTGGAGCTCGGCTCCCGTAGGAGTCCGGGCGGAGCTGCACTTGCTGTCGACGGTGGAGCCCGGCTCCCGTAGGAGTCCGGGCGGAGCTGCACTTGCTGTCGGCGGTGGAGCCCGGCTCCCGTAGGAGTCCGGGCGGAGCTGCACTTGCTGTCGGAGCTGCACTTGCTGTCGGCGGTGGAGCCCGGCTCCCGTAGGAGTCCGGGCGGAGCTGCACTTGCTGTCGGCGGTGGAGCCCGGCTCCCGTAGGAGTCCGGGCGGAGCTGCGCTGATGTCGATTCCGTTGAGGGTTCCGGCTGTGGGTATTTTATACCCAACACCAGTCCCCCTACATCCGAGTTTTGAATTTCAAACGAAGGAAGTACACAGAGGTACAGCCAGAACCGTCCCTTCGAATCCCGCGCCCTGCCGCTCCTAGATATTTTGGCATTAAATGAGCGCGTGCCGGAGTCTTCTCGAATTGGGGCGGTACGAGGGGACGCTTCGAAGACCCCACAGGTACGCTGGCCCAGGTACGATGCAATTATGACCCTGCCAACCGCCAGTCGCCTTTAGCCGCCTACCACGGGGAGTGGGACACACGTCGGATGCGGACTGACCTGGGGGGATTCGAGATCATTATGGCGCCGGATCCCAGGGTCTATTTAAACCCGTCCTCCCTCCTTCAGGCGTCCCACTCCATTTCTGATTTTTTGCTGGCGTCTGTCATCTCCCCGAGAGTCTGCTCTAGCGAACGCCCTCTCGAGCCGTAGGCGCCTTCCGTTTCTCGCTCCCGGGTCCCCAGAGCAAGATAGGTTAGTGCCAACCTTCTTCTTCTTACCACCTAGGGGCTTCTCCTCTTTTCATTTCTTTCGTGTCTTCTTCTGAGTTGACCTTCGGCGTCTCGTTCCCTTCTCGGTTTGCCTTTCTAGGGTCCTTTAGGTTCTCCCCCCAAAAAAATGTCTTCCGACTCTTCTACCCCCGTAAGTTCTGGGAGTTCTTCTACCTCGAACCCCCAGGCCCCTGTCTCTGCGGACGAACCCGCATTCGGGGCAGGGCCTCGCCCGGTTTTCGCATCGGGCGCCATTCCATGTTCGTCGACTCCGGACGAACTCCTTCTGATAAGGGCTCGGTACGGGGTTCCTTCGGAGTACGACTTGGAGCTTCCTGGCCCCTCTGACCGGGCCAGCGCTCCCCCTCCTGGTCACTTTTGTTTGTACCAGGAGGCATTCCGTGCCGGACTCCGGCTTCCGCTTCCTGTCTTTGTTGCCGCCTTCTTTCGTTTCTTAGACATTTCTCTCGCCTCTGTCGCCCCGAATTTCTTTAGGTTTTTGATAGGGTTTCTCTCTCTCTGCCATATAGCCAAGGTCCAGCCATCCCTCTCCCTGTTCAGACATTTCTACACCTTCAAACGCCATCCTTCAGCGAAAGACTGGTGGTACTTCTCCCCCCAGTTCGGTAAGAAGGGGTTGCTGAAGGGTGCCCCTTCTTCGATTCACAACTGGAAGGGAAATTTCTCTTTATCTACTGCCCGACCCTGGAACTAGGTCTGCCCCCTTGGGGGTCTCTGAGGGATTCCGTCCGTTGGGTTCCCAGCCTAGGAGAGGACGACCTCCAGGCTGCCCAGAAGCTTCTGAGTTATCCCGTCCGTTGGGAGCAGCTTCTTTTCAACATCGGCCTGAGCCCTCAGGATCCAGCAAGTATTTATCTTTCCTTTTCTTGCCTTCTTCTTCTCTCTCTTTCTCTTCTTTTCTCTTTCTCTCTTTTTTTTTTTTTTGACTCTGGACTGATCGGTGCTGCTTCTTCTTTCTTCTTTTCTTCTTCTGTTTTGTGTTGTTGTTTTTTTTTTTTTTTTTTTAGCAATGGACGCCGAAGCCACGCGGATGCTCGCCAAGGCTATGAGAGCCCAGAAGAGGAAGGGCGCGACGACCTCCGGTTCGACGAAGAGGGCCAGGGTGGAGGAGACGAGCTTGGCTGCGCCCGTCCAGGCGACCCCGGTCATCGACATTCCTTCGGATGCCGAGCCGGCGGCCCCCCGGGCTCCCTCAAGGAGCCCGCCGACTGGGGTCCCCATTCTGGAGGTCCGCCCCACGGAGGCGCCCGCCGCGGGGAGGAGGAGGAAATCGATGGCCCGCAGGGTGAGCAGCCACCGAGCCGCTGTAGATGAGTCCGTCTGCTCCGAGGGGGGATCGGAGAACCCCTTCAACGATAAGGCTCTGATCCGGCGGCTGCTCGATGGTTGCATTCTGTCCGACGTCGTGGAGAGGATCGATCGCGCCGATCCCGAGCAGCGGGTCTGGGACACTTTGGGGTCCTTTCTTGAGGTAAGCGGATTTTTACTTGCACAGTTGCTCGGCCTTTGTTGTAATTCTCTATCTGTCCTTGCAGATCGGGCACCAGCTCTTCGCCTATGTCGAGGCATCGGGCCGCATGAGAAGGGACCTTCTTCGGGCGGAGGAGCGCTGCCAAGATGAGGTTGCTCGTCTCCAAGCGAAGACGGCCGAGGTGGCCGCCCTCCGGGAGGCCCTGGAGAGAGAGAGACAAGACCGGGAAGAGGAAAGACGAGCCCGGGAGGAGGAGAGACGAAGCTTGGAGGAGTCGGCGAGGAAGGCGGAGGCCGAGGTCGCCCATCTGGCCGAGCAAACTCCGGTTCTGGTCTCGGAGGCCAGGACCCTTGCGGTGGAGGAGTTCAAGGCTTCCGCGGAGATGAAGGAGCTGAACGTCCAGTTCGGCCTGGAGGCGTTTACCAAGGGGTTCGAGCTCTGCCGAGAGAGGGTGGCCAGTAGATACCCCGACCTTGATCTCGGCTTTTTGGAGGAGTCTGACGACGAGGCCGCCCCTTCGTCCGCCGCTACCACAGTCGCACCCCCCGCGCCGAGCTCTCCACCCCCTGCCCCCGAGGTCTGAGACCTCCGATCTTGTATCTTTCTTTTGTCGCCATATTTCCTTTCCGCTTGTCTTCAAAATTAATCAATAAAGTCGAACTTCTTATTGTGGATGGCCTTTCCTTCCCCCTGCTTCTTCTTTTCTGCCTTTCTCCTTGTAATGAGTTGGTCTTTGACGTTTGCTTCTTCCGATGGCAGTGTCCTGTCGAAGCACTCCCCTTGCCCCTGGGGGTCCCGCTGAAGTCAACTATCCAACGGCTAAAAAAGGAGGTCCTCCACCTGACGAAGAAGTTGAAGAAGTCGGAGGGCGAGCTCCGCCAGGCGAAAAAATGCTATTCCGAGGCCGCCGCTGAGGCCGCCCACTTCAGGAGTCTCCAAGTGAAGGCAATCATGGACTACAGCCGGAGGAAGGCGAACTTCACAAAGGAGCTCGAGGAATGCACGAAGAGCGCCAGCGACCGAACTTGGGCTCAAGAAGCTAGGATCAGCACCCTTAAGGTGGAGCTGTCAGCTGTGAAGAGGAGGATCGGCCAGCTGGAAGGGAACTCGTCCCGGCTCACGGTGCGGGATGAGCAGATATGGTCACAAAAGGTCTCCGACCTCCAGAAGCAGCTTCAAGATGCTGAGATGAGCCACGATGTGCAGCGGGCCAGCTGACGCCGGCAGGTAGAAGAGTACAAAGGGAGATTCCGTCAAGCGGCGGACGAGGTCGTTCGTCTCCAGAGGCAGTTGGTTACTAGGGCGCAGCTTGCCAACGCCCAAGATGCCGAAGAGCTCCTAGCCCTGAGGGGCACTGTCGAGGGGATTTCTGTCTCCCTTGGGGAGAAGACAGTCGAGCTTCAACAAGTGAGCATTCAACTGGCGCTTGAGCGGAGGGCCGTCGCGGATGCAGAGGCGAAGTCCGAAGTTCTGCGGAAGCAGCGTCGAGAAGTGGAGGTTGAAAGTCGGCGACTTCGTCAGGCGCTCCAGGATACGCTGCGGAAGAAGGAAGAACTAGAAGAAGTGGTGGAGAGCCTGAGGCAGTCCTGGTCGAGGGATGGAAGTGATAACCCTAGGTCAGAGGGAGCAGGGCCTCCTTAGAGTTCTTTTGTCTTCATGTAATCACCCCCTTGTTTTTTGTCGTTTTGCTCTTCTTTCCCTGGCCGTCCTGGCCCTGTAGTATGCATATGGGAAATGGAAAAAAGTGCTTTGCGTTACCTCATCCACGCATAACATGATGTTGTCGTCTGTTGACCTTCTCCTGTCGTTCGACTTGTCGTCGCGGGGGGGGCTCTTCCCTTCCATCCGTCCTTGTCGTGTGGCCGGGTTTCGCCGCCATTATTAACCCCTGCTGCGGGAGTGGCTGACGGAGCCCGGCTTCCGTGGGAGTCCGGGCGAAGTCTTCCTTATCGTAGGAACCCGGCTCCCATAGGAGTCCGGGTGAAGCCTTCTTTGCGGCGGGACCCGGCTCCCGTAGGAGTCTGGGTGAAGTCTTCCTCGTCGTAGGAACCCGTCTCCCGTAGGAGTCCGGGTGAAGCCTTCTTTGGCGTAGAAACCCGGCTCCCGTAGGAGTCCGGGTGAAATCCTTTTGGCGGCAGAGCCCGGCTCCCGTAGGGGTCCGGGTGAAGTCTTCTTTGGCGTAGGGACCCGGCTCCCGTAGGAGTCCGGGTGAAGTCTCCTTGGCAGCGGAACCCGGCTCCCGTAGGAGTCCGGGTGAAGTCTTCTTGGCGGCGAAACCCGGCTCCCGTAGGAGTCCGGGTGAAGTCTTCTTTGGCGTAGGGACCCGGCTCCCGTAGGAGTCCGGGTGAAGTCTCCTTGGCGGCGGAACCCGGCTCCCGTAGGAGTCCGGGTGAAGTCTTCTTGGCGGCGAAACCCGGCTCCCGTAGGAGTCCGGGTGAAGTCTTCTTTGGCGTAGGGACCCGGCTCCCGTAGGAGTCCGGGTGAAGTCTCCTTGGCAGCGGAACCCGGCTCCCGTAGGAGTCCGGGTGAAGTCTTCTTGGCGGCGAAACCCGGCTCCCGTAGGAGTCCGGGTGAAGTCTTCTTTGGCGTAGGGACCCGGCTCCAGTAGGAGTCCGGGCTTTCCATTTTGCTCATGTCAGGATGAGGTTCTCCTCCTGTTCCTGACAGGGCTGTGGGAGCACATTAGGGCGTTGCAAGGCCTCTCCCCCCATCCGGTCTAAAAGAACCGGGCCTTTGACTTTGCTCAAGTTAGGGCGAGGTTCTCCTCCTGTCCCTAACAGGGCTGTGGGGGCACATTAGGGCGTTGTAAGGCCTCTCCCCCCATCCGATCTAAAAGAACCGGACCTTCGACTTTGCTCAAGTTAGGGCGAGGTTCTCCTCCTGTCTCTAACAGGGCTGTGGGGGCACATTAGGGCGTTGTAAGGCCTCTCCCCCCATCCGGTCTAAAAGAACTGGGCCTTCGACTTTGCTCAAGTTAGGGCGAGGTTCTCCTCCTGTCCCTAACAGGGCTGTGGGGGCACATTAGGATGTTGTAAGGCCTCTCCCCCCATCCGGTCTAAAAGAATCGGGCCTTCGACTTTGCTCAAGTTAGGGCGAGGTTCTCCTCCTGTCCCTAACAGGGCTGTGGGGGCATATTAGGGCGTTGCAAGGCCTCTCCCCCCATCCGGTCTAAAAGAACCGGGCCTTTGACTTTGCTCATGTCAGGACGAGGTCCTCCTCCTGTTCCCGACATGGCCGTTGTTTTTGGAGGGGTCATATTCAGTCATAATACATCCATGTTAAGTAGGAGGGGCACGTTAGCTAGAAAGAAGAGTAGATTCAAAACAAAATAGTAAGTGATACATTTACAGTTCTCCCGCTCCTCCTTGAGGCCCTCCGGCGATGGAGTCGATGGTCCCGATAGGAGGCCGGTCCCCAGGCTGCTCCTCCCTTTTCTGCAGTTCGGGCGGTGGGAGGGCTCTTGGCCGGTCTCCCCTACCCTCAGGCCTGCGGCGGATGAACCTGTCGAGTCGACCTCGCCGGATGAGCTCCTCGATCTCGTCCTGGAGCTGGATGCATTCTTCAGTGTCGTGGCCGTGGTCGCGGTGGTAGAGGCAGAACTTGTTGGGGTTGCACTTCCCGGGGTGCGTGCGCATCCTCTCTGGCCTAGGGAGCTGCTCCCTGACCTCCATCAGCACCTGGGCCCTCGAGGCGTTGAGGGGGGCGTAGTTGCAGAATTTCCCTGGCGGGGAACCCCGCCGAAACCTGTTGTCCGGGCTTCTCTGCCTGCGCGCCCTGGGGGGAGTATGGGCGCGCTTATGTCCAGGAGGGGATTGGGAGCGAGGCCGGGCTTCCTTTGGCCTCTTCTCGACTGCGGGCTTACCAGAATCTCCCGCCTGACGCTCCCTCGCAGTCTCTTCGTCCTTCATTTTGAAGGCCTCTTCCGCTCGGGCGTATCCTTCAGCCCGAGCCAGTAGATCAGCAAAATCCCTGGGGTACTTCTTCTCCAGGGAGTATAAGAGGTCATTCTTCTGAAGGCCACCCTTCAGGGCGGCCATGGCAACTGACTGGTCCAAGTTCCGGACCTCCAACGCCGCGATGTTGAAGCGGTTGACGTAGGCCCGTATGGACTCCCCTTCCCTCTGCTTGATGTTGATGAGGGACTTCGAACCTTTCCGGGGACGCCGGCTGCTGACAAAATGGGCCACGAATTGGTGGCTCATTTGATCGAAGGAGAATATGGTACCCGGCTTCAGAGCCGAGTACCAGTTCCTCGCTGCTCCCTTCAAAGTAGACGGGAAAGCCCGGCACAAGATGGCGTCGGGAGCACCGTGAAGCAGCATCATCGTTCGGAAGGCCTCCAGATGATCCACCGGGTCCGACGTCCCGTCGTAGCTTTCAAACTGGGGGAGCTTAAAATTTGGCGGGATCGGTTCCTGCATGATCATTTGGGAGAAGGGAGGGTCAGTGCAGATATCCTCACCATAAACGGGAGGTGCATGGCGGAGTTCTTCGATCCGCCGGTTCATCTCCTGGAGCCTCCGGTCCAGGAAGTCCTCTCGACTCCGAGTCTCGAGGGTCCTTTGGCAGAACGGGGGCAGGGATCTCCCAGGGGTGGAGTCGTGGTCCGACTGAGGGCTCTCTACCCTCGGATTCGCCTTCCAAGGAAGGACGGGGCGGCTGGCCCAGGTGGCCCGCCCCACCGTCGGGTTCTGGCATTCCGGAGATGCCCCCTCCGGATGCGCCGACGCCTGCGGCTGCTGCTGCTGTATTGCTTGTACGGCCTCGATGAGGCCTTTGACCTGCTGCGCCAGCAAGTCAAACTGCTCCGCACCGACCGCCGCCGCCGGAGGGGGAGGAGGAGGAGGCTGAGAAACGGGAGGGGAGGCCGGAGCCTGAGATCTGGCCGCGGAGGCCGTGGACCGCCGGGTGGACGCCTTGCGCGGAGGCATCGAGTGTCGATCTCGCGGGGGAGGATTAGGAATGGATGACGGAGAGATGGTCGGAGGCGGTTCCGCTGAACACTTCTTTAAGAACAAGGGTGCTGCGAAGACACAGCCCCTTCCTCTAGCGCCAATCCTGTTGGTGCAAAAATCCGCTTGCGCCGGAGAAGCTGGAGTCGGGGAAGCCGCGGTCGCCGCCGGGACCTGCAAGGGAAGTCTAAACCGGAGGTGGGGTTGCTCCGGCAAGACCCTCCGACGCTCAAGTCAGTTTTCTGCCTCAACAAGAATGGAGTGCTCGAACGGAGAATTTAGCAGAGTTTTGAGATAAGGAAGAATGAGCTTAAAGAATAACGTATCTGAATCCCCTTTTTATAGGCGGAGGAGGCAACGGATTGATGGCGACGTTCGTAACCGCCTGGTCGTGGGCCGCCCATGGTCAGGGGAATTGATTGCGGAAGATAGTGGAGCGGACACGTGGCCATTACCTCGGCCCGCCACGTGGAATCTGTTATGAGGGGTGGAGCAGCGTCCGTTGTCAGCGGATAGGAGAATCGCATGGTATCCGTCGCAGGAGGTGGAGCAGGTTCGTGGCCGTCACTGTGGCCTGCCAGGGGATAGTGGAGCTGTGCGGAGTCCGCCACAGGAAGTGGAGCAGGGCGGCTATGTTTACTGCGGCCTGTCAGGGAATGATGGTACTGCACGGAGTCTGTCACAGGAAGTGGGGCAGGGTCGTTGCCGTTTTGAGGGCCTGTCAGGGGGCGCGGATCTGTCGATTGAAGCACGGCCACGGCCGGAGCCCGGTTTCTGTTGGGGTCCGGGTAAGGTCCTCCTGGCGGTAGGGGTCGTGAGCGGAGCCCGACTCCCGGGGGAGTCCGGGCGGAACTGTTCTGACGTTGGCGGCGGAGCCCGGCTCCCGTAGGAGTCCGGGCGGAGCTGCGCTGATGTCGTCGGTGGAGCCCGGCTCCCGTCGGAGTCCGGGCGGAGCTGCGCTGATGTCGTCGGTGGAGCCCGGCTCCCGTAGGAGTCCGGGCGGAGCTGCACTTGCTGTCGGCAGTGGAGCCGGCTCCCGTAGGAGTCCGGGTGGAGCTGCACTTGCTGTCGGCGGCGGAGCCCGGCTCCCGTAGGAGTCTGGACGGAGCTGTGCTGCAATCAAAGTTAAGGGTGAAGTCCGGCTCTGGTAGGAGTCCGGATGGAGCTTACCATCGGTTGATACTGAGAGCGGAGCCCGGCTCCCGTAGGAGTCCGGGCGGAGCTGTTCTGATGTTGGCGGCGGAGTCCGGCGCCCGTAGGAGTCCGGGCGGAGCTGCGCTGATGTCGTCGGTGGAGCCCGGCTCCCGTAGGAGTCCGGGCGGAGCTGCACTTGCTGTCGGCGGTGGAGTCCGGCTCCCGTAGGAGTCCGGGCGGAGCTGCACTTGCTGTCGGCGGTGGAGCCCGGCTCCCGTAGGAGTCCGGGCGGAGCTGCGCTGATGTCGATTCCGTTGAGGGTTCCGGCTGTGGGTATTTTATACCCAACAATAATATTTGACTTCATTAATCAATTCAACTTTTGCAGTGTAATAAATATGTCATACACATATAATCATGCCATCAATCACCGATACATATGTATTGATATAATATACTCATGCTCAAAATCACATAAATAGATAACGGTGTCTCAGATATAACAAATTCATCGATCTCAAATCCAACGATGCAAAATCAATGAAATAAAACCAATGGTAAAATAACATATATAATGATGATCATGTACAGAAATTCTTACCTTTATCGGTGACTGATCCAAGCACAAAAATCAATGTTCTTCTTTGATTTATGAATTCTTTAACAAAATATTCCACTCGATATCATTTGCAGATAATCATCTCTTCATAACCCTGATCCAATATAAAGATCATATATATGGAGAAAATTATCGATAATCGATCCTAATAACACAGATCGAGGACCTCTCTTAGGATTAATCAAAATTAAGATTTATCTAAGTATCTAGATCCTCCACTGATCCATAAGACTTCTAGAGAGAGAAAATCTATGAAGAAAGAAAATTCTAGAGAGAGAAAGTAGAGAGAGAAAATGGAGAGAGAAATCTTCGTATCCTTCCGATGAGGTAGTCATGATCGAGATCATCAGAGGTCCTATCAGAGTGACTCAATATGAATCAAGTGTTACAAATTTTGAATAGGATCGGACTGGGATCAGATCTGCCGCACAAATTTCGGAGTAATTTCAAATCATCATATTTTTATTTCAAATTTATCCTAGGGTCTGTGATGTAATCAGAGAGAGAGTAGAAAGATTCTAGAAAGATAAAATCCATAAAAAGAGAGAAAAATCTAGAGAGAGAAAATAGAGAGAGAATCTAGAGAGAGAAACTGGAGAGAGAAGGTAGAGAGAGGGGGGAGAGAAAATTTTTCTCTCTTCTTCTTCTTTTTTATTTTATTTTATTTTTATTTTTTTTCTCTTTTTTCTTTTTTTTTCTTTTCTTTTTTTCCTTTTTTTTTCTTTTTCTTTTTCCTTTTTCTTTTCTTTTCTTTTCTTCTTCTTCTTCCTTCTTTTTTTCTTTTCTTCCCGTGGCTTATTTTTGACCGAAACAGGGGATCTTTGATCCCCTCCTTGGTTGGCCGGCCGGTGGTGCAGTCGGTGCGGGGATGGTCGGCGGCCAAAGGAGAGATGATCCGGTGGCAAGAGGCGGCCAAACCGGTGGTCGGAGGTGACCACCGGCGATGGAAAACGGCAAAAATAAGAATTTTTTTCGCAACAAAATCCGGTGACTCTGGTCGCCGGCAAGCGTGCACGTCGGCACGGAAAGGAAGGGGAAGGAGAGAGGAAGGGGAGGAGGCTTACCTCCGTCGCCGGCGAAGCTTTTCCGGCGAGAAATTGGACGCCACAGTGATGGGTCTCCGTGAGGAGTTTCCGACGATTGCCGCCGTTTTGCCCCGAGATTTTTGATGGAAAGGAGAGGGGAGGGATCTCCTCCTTAAATAGGGCCGGAGGGAGCTTGTCTCCGACTCCGATTGGGAGCCAGTGAACGGAGGAAGAAGACTCCCTTCGGGAGTCTTCTCCCCTGTTTCTTTCCTTTTTTTTTTTTTTTTTTTTTTGGTTTGGGCTGTGGCTGATTTTGGGCCGGGGTGTTACATTCTTCTCCCCTTCAAATAATTTCGTCCTCGAAATTAAGTTATGTTATTGAGATATATTTCAAAGTATACATTCTTCATATCATTCTCAAGCTTACAATAATATCTTATATATTATTTATTTCTCATGATCTTGTTATAACAAAAATTATTTGAAATCTCAAACTCATCCCTTCTTATTGATTTCTCAACTTTTTCGAAGAACCGTAACATTTTAGACTTGTATTAATATACCACCGTTATTTGTCTAATACATTTCACTCGAAATTCATAATTATCTCAGACTACCCTTGATAGAAAATAAATAAAGATCAAACATCGGGCATTCTTCACAATCATCGATTTCTTTCTTCTCTTTTATATCTATCATGTTCCTCATAATCATAATCTAAGTTTAAATATCACTAAAGTCATAATTTCAAATAATTATAATCTTAAGCTTAAATACCACTTAAATCATATTTTCTAGTGATCATAACCTAAACTCTAATATTATTTTATCATACCTTTAATGATCATAATCTTAAACTCGGATATTATCAATCATACTCTATTGATTATAATCCCAAAGTTTTGATATCACTTATATGACAATCCCTAGTGACCTTAAACTTGGGCTCTAGTACTGTTCTGTCATATCCTAATCACTTGTATCATTATCTTCAAATAAACGTAACCTAACCTCTAAGCTCAGATGCCACTCCGTCACATCCTACTGATCTTACATAAAGTTTTAATATCTCTTCATAATCTCTAGTGATCTTAAACCTAAGCTTTGATATTATTCTATCACATCCTAATCATTTATATCGTAATCTCCAATAATCATTACCTAAGCTCTGATATTACTCTGTAATATTCTAATCACTTATATCATAATCCCTAATGATCATAACCTGGCTCTGATACCATTCTGTCACGCCCCGAACCCAACACCCGGGTCGGATATGTGATGGCCGCACACTCCTTAGAGTAAACCCTAAAGAATATGCAAGGCCAAATTAAATCATTACAATCTTAACAACCATAATATTTAATTTCAATAATAATTCATAAAACCTTGCATAATTATAATTTAAATTTCTTCAATTCTCTGATCAGATACTATGACACTTTTATCTATCCTTCTGCTCACCCATAAATCCAGGCCATAGCCAACCATAAGCATCCTGTAACTCTGAGAAGAAAAGAAAGATGAAGGGGTGTGAGCTTTACAGCCCAGTAAGAATTCCCATATCACACCAATATAATAATATAATCTGAAAATAATGATAGGCAATAACATATAAAAGTCGATGTTCACTGTCCAAAATACTACAAATATTTATAGATTATCTGTTTTATCAAAATAGATGCATCATCATATGTTAAATAAGTGAAATAATTTTATTCAACGATTGTTTCATGTCTTATCTTTCTATTTTCTTCTATTATCACATCATCTTTAATCCTTTCTTTTTGGCTTTAGCTTTAGCTTTGGCTTTGGCTTTGGCTTTGGACTACCAGGATCATGCGACGATCTTTTATTCGGATCGATTTCTGTGATCTTCCTCGGATCGAAATATTCATGATCTTTCTCGGATCAAAGTGGCCATGATCTTTCTCGGATCAAATCATTCATGATCTTTCTCGGATCAGATTCTTCATGATCTTTCTCGGATCATATTCTTCCACACATAAGCCTGTGGGGGCTGTCCCAGGCATAAGTTTCTGGCAAGCTATTCCACATGACAAGACCAGTCCAAACCATATTTCTCTTTCTTTCATTTTTTATGAAATTATAATATTTGACTTCATTAATCAATTCAACTTTTGCAGTGTAATAAATATGTCATACACATATAATCATGCCATCAATCACCGATACATATGTATTGATATAATATACTCATGCTCAAAATCACATAAATAGATAACAGTGTCTCAGATATAACAAATTCATCGATCTCAAATCCAATGATGCAAAATCAATGAAATAAAACCAATGGTAAAATAACATATATAATGATGATCATGTACAGAAATTCTTACCTTTATCGATGACTGATCCAAGCACAAAAATCAATGTTCTTCTTTGATTTATGAATTCTTTAACAAAATATTTCACTCGATATCATTTGCAGACAATCATCTCTTCATAACCCTGATCCAATATAAAGATCATATATATGGAGAAAATTACCGATAATCGATCCTAATAACACAGATCGAGGACCTCTCTTAGGATTAATCAAAATTAAGATTTATCTAAGTATCTAGATCCTCCACTGATCCATAAGACTTCTAGAGAGAGAAAATCCATGAAGAGAGAGAAAATTCTAGAGAGAGAAAGTAGAGAGAGAAAGTGGAGAGAAAAATCTTCGTATCCTTCCGATGAGGTAGTCATGATCGAGATCATCAGAGGTCCTATCAGAGTGACTCAATATGAATCAAGTGTTACAAATTTCGAATAGGATCGGACTGGGATCAGATCTACCGCACGAATTTTGGAGTAATTTCAAATCATCATATTTTTATTTCAAATTTATCCTAGGGTCTGTGATGTAATCAGAGAGAGAGTAGAAAGATTCTAGAAAGATAAAATCCATAAAAAGAGAGAAAGATCTAGAGAGAGAAAATAGAGAGAGAATCTAGAGAGAGAAATTGGAGAGAGAAGGTAGAGAGAGGGGAGAAAAAATTTTTCTCTCTTCTTCTTCTTTTTTATTTTATTTTTTTTCTCTTTTTTTTTTCTTTTCTTTTTTTCCTTTTTTTTTCTTTTTCTTTTTCCTTTTTCTTTTCTTTTCTTTTCTTCTTCTTCTTCCTTCTTTTTTTCTTTTCTTCCCGTGGCTTATTTTTGACCGAAATAGGGGATCTTTGATCCCCTCCTTGGTTGGCCGGCCGGTGGTGCAGTCGGTGCGGGGATGGTCGGCGGCCAAAGGAGAGATGATCCGGTGGCAAGAGGCGGCCAAACCGGTGGTCGGCGGTGACCACCGGCGACGGAAAACGGCAAAAATAAGAATTTTTTTCGCAACAAAATCCGACGACTCCGGTCGCCGGCAAGCGTGCACGTCGGCAAGGAAAGGAAGGGGAAGGAGAGAGGAAGGGGAGGAGGCTTACCTCCGTCGCCGGCGAAGCTTTTCCGGCGAGAAATTGGACGCCACAGTGATGGGTCTCCGTGAGGAATTTCCGACGATTGCCGCTGTTTTGCCCCAAGATTTTTGATGGAAAGGAGAGGGGAGGGATCTCCTCCTTAAATAGGGCCGGAGGGAGCTTGTCTCCGACTCCGATTGGGAGCCAGTGAATAGAGGAAGAAGACTCCCTTCGGGAGTCTTCTCCCCTTTTTCTTTCCTTTTTTTTTTTTTTTTTTTTGGTTTGGGCTGTGGCTGATTTTGGGCCGGGGTGTTACAGGTTTACTACTTTAGTTATACCAATTTTCTGCTGTTTTCACTCTGTTATTATGGATAATGCATTCCTTCTAGTGTGACCTTGATTTTCTACTGAAATGACATTCATACTTCGCAGCATTGGTACCCTTTTTTTTTAAGAAGCATAGATACCGGTATGCAGTACAGATACATCGATACAGTAAAAATTAAAAAAATTATGATACGGATATGGCTAGATATTTTATATTTTTATTAATATTTGAATATATATAATATTTTAATATTAATAAAAATATATGAAAAATTTGAATCATATATATAATATTTGAATATTAATAAAATTAAGTTCTTAAATCTCAACTAAATTTGTAAGTATCATCATAAAAAATAAACAAACACTTATAATTAATGAAAAAAAAAATTAGCAGTCTAAATAAGTAGAAGAAATCAAAATAGTAAGTCTTGATAATCAAGTAATAATAGTTTCAGCTGCTTCATTCTCTGCATCATCAGTAAAAAGCTTCTTTTCCACATCTGGTTCATCAAGGAACAAACTTGCAATCTCAAGAATACAGAGTTAGAAGTATCAGTGCCGTATCGGAAACATACCCATATCGAAAATATATTCGGTACTGGTACATACTTGAAATAGGAGTACCCGTGCTTTATAGCTTTTTTTTTTGGATCAACAGTAATCAGTAAAGGGTGGATTTTAGCTGTCTTAGTTTGAGTCTTCTACTGCAGTCTATGATTTTGATCAATATTCGTGAGTTCTCTATTTTCCCTGCAGGAAACAGGCACCGGGATGGGGAAAATGCTCTGTTTAATGGGCCTTGTATGTATGTTGACATTTTGTACCTGACATGATTTTCCTGCCAAGATGCTCTTGCTGGTGAGCTAGACGTGTAGGACATTCGCTCGCCTTCATGAAAAAAAAAAAATAGCAGCAGCAAGGTGCTTGTCCCGAGCTTGGCCCTAACCGTGCTTTATCTCAGAAGATGCTCTAGCTGGTGAGCTAAACATGCAGGGTGCTTGCTCGCCTTCACGAAAAAGGAAAAGGAAGCAACAAGATGCTTGCTTTCCCCAGCTTGGCCCTGGGAGTGAATTATCCCAGAGGTCTCTGACACACAACGTACATACAATGGTAGAAAGCATTCTTGTCATTCTTTTTGTTAATGTTACATTAATTTGATGGAGTAATTTTCAGAGCACGGGGACATGGATATTGGTAAATTGAATAAAGGAGCGAAGTTATTATGTGCACAAACAAGAGCCAAAACCTGGCAGCATCTGGTTCTTGTTGCCCAGATTTGTTCTTTTACGACCCGTTGTCCAACAGCTTGTGAGTCCGGTCCAAGTCAGTTTTTTCTTAAGAGTTTGATTGGAGTGGACTACGAGTTTTCTTATCACCCGAGAAGTCACAGATACAGTCCCGTAAAAAGATCTATTTTGTTAGATTTTGACGCCTCGAATTCAATCTACAGTAATCCAAAATGGAGATGCTCACAGCAGAGAATAACACGCAAGGCCCGAAGGCACAGCCCGCAGGCCCAATCTGCATGTTCTCAGGCCTACTGGCACCCTCGGCCCAGGTCAGACCTGCAGCGTGCACGGCCCAAGATGCGCGTGGGTGTTTGCAGCCTAGCCGGACGTACGGCCTAGGATGCACACGAATGGGCCTGCGGGCTCTGAGGCCCGCTGGCACCCGTGGCCCAAACTGAGCCTGCAGTACGCACGGCCCAAGATATGTGCGGGTGCGTGCAGCCTAGCCGGGCGTGCGGCCCAGGATGCACATGGATGCGCAGTTCAGGCACGCACCCATGCAGTGCACATGCGGACCACCACGCGGTCCATGGAGGAATCACGGTCCACGCATTGCGCATGAACCATCATGGGGGGGATTTATCATGGTGCACGCACGTGAAAGTACGATCTAATGATGGGATGGCAAGATCTGAGGCGATTTTGCATGATCAAGCAGCCACAGTTGCTTGTAGGTGTGATCAGACGGCCATGGAAGCTTACAAGGTTAATCAGGAGGCTGAGACGGATTCTGGAACATAACAGGACTTGATTTATGGTCTTTAAAAGAGCCCGATGGCCTATATGCAACAGAGAGCGACAGAGAACGGCCTGTGGAGCAAAGGTAGTGGCCAGAGAGTCCGTGGAGTGGCAAAGGGTCTCCTTTGAGGTTTTTATGAGAGCTTTGTAAGGGTTGAGTGCTTCATGTTGAGAGAGAGAGATTTATGAGAGTTGAAAGTGTATGATCTCCTCTTATATTTATTTTCTCTCATAGTAAAGTTTGCATACTTCATGGAGGTAAACTTTGGGTTGATCCATATATTTGATTATATATTTTTTTTCTTCTTCCTTCCTATTGCGATGTTGACATCATCATCTGGGTTAGCGATCTTAGACGGAGGATCCGTATTCTGCACTCATGAGGGATCCTTCCCAACAAGTGGTATCAGAACGGTAGTTGTCCAGATCATGATTGTGGTAGTGTTGATCAAGGTTGAAGAAGATGCACAAGATAGGCTCATCAAGATAGAGATCAACCGGTACGATGGGAAGAGTAATTTCTCTATATGGCAAGCAAGGGTAAAGAATGTCCTCATCTAACAAGAGTTGATTGATGCTCTTTTGTGCGAGGTGAAGCTAACTACTATAGAGGAGAATGATTGGAAGCGATTCTAGATGCAGGCAGTTAGTACGATCTGCTTATACTTAACGGATGATGTGATGATTCAGATGCTTAGCAAAACTTCTCTAACAGTGATGTGGACGAAGCTCGAGGAGATATACATGACGAGATCACTCACTGACGCTCTCTTCCTTTGGAAGCAATTCTATCAGCTGCGGATGAATGAAGAGAGAGCATACAGGAGCATCTCAGCAACTTCTAGAAGATCCTCACTGATCTCCTCAACATTGGTGAGAAGGTTGAAGAGAAGATCAGGACGTGTTTTCATCGCTTTCTCCTTCTTTTGAGTCTTTAGTGACTACTCTTTTTATGGAGAAGAGTACCATCAAGATAGATGAGATTAATTCTGTACTTCTCCAAAACGAGGTTCTCAAGCAAGAGAATTAAGCTTTGAGTTCAGGTGGTGACTTGGCAATGGCGATGACTAGAGGTGGTAGTGGCAGAGGATCGCAAGGTGGATGGTCAAGATTCAAGTCAAGAGACTATAGCAAGATTCGGTGCTGCCAGTGTGATGAATTGGAGCATCGAGTCAGAGATTACCTATAGCTCAAAGATCGGATGAAGGCTACTACGGTGACGACAGTCCAAGGTAGCAATACAGAAGAAAGTTATGATGTTCTTCTAGTATCTGATGAGGTATCTACTTCTGCTCCAAAGTAGATTTTAGATTCTACATGTTTGCATAATGTTTATTGCAAAGAGGAGCAATTTGACTCTCTAGAGAGTAGTGAGGGCACTGTTCATCTATTAGATGATTCGAGCTGTGCAATCAAGGACATTGAGACTATCAACTTACAGACTCATAATGGAGCAGTGAAAAAATTGGATGAAATCCGCTACATATCCAGTTTCAGAAAAAATCTAATTTCACTAAGTAGACTAGATTTGAGTAGCTACAGGTGGAAAGCGGAGGATGGAATCTTGAAGATTTTATGCAGCAATAGGGTTGTGATGAAGGGAATAGATATGGAGGATATTACCTCTTGGCAGAGAGCTCAGCATGAAGTGGAGCTTCAAAAGCTAGTGGGAGCTCAGAGTGAGATGGAGCTCCAGATATATATGGATGGGGCACGAGAAGAGAGACTCAGGAGAATAATAGGCGATATCGCAGGATGAAAGTCTTATTGCCGCAGAAGGCTATCCCGAGTAGATCTCAAGTCAGACAGATCATAACATATGATAGAGATAGGATCGAATGGCCTAACTCGACTTTCATGTTTGTCCATTCATGAACAGTCAAGCATATGTCCCAGGTCATGAGGACGAGATCATCATTGAAGCTCTCAAAGTTATGTGGAGGCCAAATGTCAAGTCAGATGGAGATTGTTGGATTTTGACGTCTTGAATTTGACCCATAGCAGCACAAGATAGAGAAGCCCACAATAGAGAATAGCATGAGAGGCCTGAAGGTGCAACCTGTTGGCGCGGCTTGCGGCCGCCTAGGCCCGCTGGCACCCGCGGCCCACAGGCCTGCAGCATGCGCGGCCCAGGCAGGGCTTGCAGCATGTGCGGCCCGCTGGCACCTGGGCCCACAGGCCTGCAGCATGCGCGGCCCAGGCAGGGCTTGCAGCATGTGCGGCCCAAGATGCACGTGGTTGCATGCAGTCCAACTGAGCGCGCAGCCTATGATGCGCGTGGGCATGTGATCTAGGTGCATGCCCACACGGTGCACATGTGGTCCACCATGCATTCTGCGGAGGAATTATGGTCCACCATGCATTCTGCAGAGAAATCGTGGTCTAAGTGTCATGCATGGATCACCGCAGTCTAGAGAGGATTTATCATGGTGCATGCACGCGAACGTGCGATCCAACGGTGGGATGGTGCGATCTGAGGTGATTTTGTATGATTAAGCGGCCATAGTTGCTTGCAAGTGCAATCGGATGGCCACAGAAGCTTACAAGGTTGATCAGGAGGCTGAGACGAGTTCTAAAATCTAACAGGACTCGATTTAGGGTCTTTAAAAGGGCCTGATGGCCTGTAGGCAATAGAGAGTGACAGAGAATGGCCCCTGGAGGTAGAGATAGCAGCCATAGAGTCTGTGGAGCAGTAGAGGATCTCCTTTGGGATTTTTATGAGAGCTTTGTAAGGGTTAAGTATTTCTTGTTGAGAGAGGTTTATGGGAGTTGAGAGTGTGTGATCTTTTCTTGTATTTATTTTCTCTCATAGTGAAGCTTGTATGTCTCATGGACTAAGTCTTGGACTGATCCACGTATTTGATTATATTTTTTTTTTATTTCTCTTCTTTTGTTTTGTTGCGGTATTGACATCATCATCTGAGTTAGCGATCTTGGATGGAGATTCGTAATTCGCACTCGTGAGGGATCGTTTCCGACATATTTTATGTCTGCTTTTTTGTTTGTTTGGGTTGGGGTGGGGAAGGATCTTTTCTAAATGTTTCGTTGTTCAGAGTTTGCATGAATGTTTGCTGCGAAATAACCGTAATTTGTGCGGGTCTTTTGTAATTCAATTAAGGGGTAAACAAGAAAAATCGACTGATGCTGTACAAACCGCACGGTAGCAGGGTGGATGTTTCAGTTGATAGTTTCTTGATGGCAATCTGGTTATCGGATCAGTTTCTGTGAGTTTCTACTCCTTTTTTGTATTGCATTAGATCATTGAAGTCTCGACCAACATCATCAAATCTTTACGCTACTCTGAGAACCGTCGTCATGGTTCTCTGTCATCATCCTTACATATGATGGTGTGAGAATCTTGTTCTCCCACTCTCTTGTTTCAGTCTGCTTATAAGCTTTCTTAGTTGATGAAGCAGCAGGGTACCAAGGTTCTCTGAATGTGATAGTTTCAGGGAGCTGGAGTGGCATAATTGCAGTGATTTGTGGAGACTGGAGAGTATCCTACGGCAACATTTTGAATCAGACTTAGATCCATATCTTGTGGATAGGGGGTGGTTGGCAATTTTAGTCAATCCAACAGATACCTGCTGATCTCCATGAGATGGATTTTATGTGACCCAATTGGAACTCGAGATTAATATAGATTCTAAAAAAAATATATTTGAAATAGATTCAGATTGGATATAGATAGTGGTATATTTTGATTTTAATTTAATCAGATATAATCTTAATGTATATCCTCCATTCAAAAATTATAATGATAAAGATTTTATATAGCAAGCTGCGCATATTTGCTTTCAGCAGTACATGCCTATGTTGGCTACCAAACTAATGTAAAAAATTATATTAAAAAAAAAAAAGAAAGAAAAAGAACGGCCTCTTGCATGACATTTTTTTGGGAACCGTTCTAGAGAGGTACGTCGCTTGGATCATTTCAGGAATGTATTTAAAGCTCATCAATTCATTGGTTGTTTTCAGTTAATTCTGCAACACCTGATGATGTTATCCTGCATAGGAGATCTGAGCTTGCAAAGACCAACTTGGCAGGTAAAATCTAGTCAACTTTTAATTTTATGATGGGGGCATTGCATGCACTTCTATTCATTGAATAGCTAGTCCCAAGTCCTGAGCAAAACAAATCTTGTAGTTATCAGATTTTATTTATTTATTTATTTTACTGAGAAATGTAGGAAACGTGCTATTAAGTAAATAAGGGATGACATAGATTTGGATGATTTGTTATTGATTTTGAAATTACAAATGTTGTATCAAAGATTTTATCGTTGGCGTGTGGGTCCAACTTGTCTACGCCTAGACACCAACCAAAGAGGATAGAGAAGGAGTGCTTTATCTAATTAATTTTAAAAAAATTATTTATAAAAATAATTAATTTTTAATTTATTTATCAAAAGATGCAAACAGGATAAAACGCTATTCAAAATGTATTTTTTGATATCCACGTCACCACCCTATTCCACCTATTTTCCACGTGGACGAAAAAAAATTAAAATTAAAATCGCCAAATCAAATGGTGATTTTAAAACGCATTTGAAATGGCATTTTTGAAAACGCCGTTCCAAATGATGTTTTAAAAAATGCCATTTCTTTGACGATTTTAATTTTTTCTCCTTAAAAAAAATAATAAAAATTATAATTTTAAATTTATAAAAAAATAAAAATTATAATTCTGATTAAAATAAAAATCATCATTTTAAATTAGTATCCCCATTCTAAATTATCTTTTTAAAAAAATATCTAAAAAAAAATACCATGAAAAAAGAATTAAAAAAAAATAAAAATTATAATTCTAAATTTTAAGAAAATAAAAATTTTAATTTCAATTCAAATAAAAATCATCATTTCAAATTACAATCTCCTTTTCAAATTAATTTTTTTAAAAAAATATCATAAAAGAAGAAAAAAATAAAAAAAATGAAAAAAAATAAAAATTATAATTTTGAATGAATTTTAAAGAATAAAAATTTTAGTTTTAATTCAATAAAAAACACCATTTTCAATTATTTTTTCCATTTAAAATTAAATTTTTAAAAAAATATCTCCAAAAAATTTTAAAAATAAAAAAAAATAAAAAATACCATAAAAGAAGAAAATAATGAGAAAGAAATGAGAAAAAAATAAAAATTATAATTTTAATAAATTTTAAAAAATAAAAATTCTAATTTTAATTCAAATAAAAAACATCATTCAAATTATTTTTCTCATTTAAAATTTATTTTTTAAAAAAATATCCCAAAAATAATCTTAAAAATTTAAAAAAATAAAAAGTGCCATAAAAAAAATAAAAAAATAGGAAAAAAATAAAATTATAACTTTGAATTAAAAAAAATAAATTTTAATTTTAATTAAAATAAAAAATATCATTTCAAATTACTTTTCTCATTTCAAATTAATTTATTTAAAAAATATTCTAAACAAATAAAAAAATACCTAAAAAATATCATAAAAATAAAAAAATGTAAAAATAAAAAAATTATAATTATAATTTTAAATTATAAAAAAAATTAGAATTTGAATTTGAATTCAAAAAAATAAAAAAATAAAAAATGCCATAAAAAGTGAAAAAAAGGGAAAAAATTGAAAAAAAATATAAATTATAAATTAAAATTAAAAAAATAAAAATTTTAACTTTAATTCAAATAAAAAGTATCATTTTAAATTACTTTCTCCATTTCAAATTATTTTTTTAAAAAAATATCTGAAAAAAAAAAAATTGGTGTAAAAAAATAAAAAACACCATAAAAAAAGAAAAAAAAAAAGAATTGAATTGAAAAAAAAATAAAAATTTAATTCTATTCAAAATAAAAATTATAATTTTGAATTTAAAAAAATAAAAATTTAATTATAATTCAAATAAAAAATATCATTTCAAATTACTAAATTAATTTAAATTTAATTTTTAAAAAATATTCCAAACAAAGAAAAAAATATCTAAAAAAATGCCAAAAAGGGTAAAAATGGGAGAAAATTAAAATTAAAATTTTAAATTATAAAAGTTTTAATTTGAATTCTAAAAAATAAAAAAAATATCATAAAAGAAGTGAATAAAAGAGAAAAAATAATAAAAATAATAAAATTAGTGTTAAAGTTGAAACTATTGTGGCAACCGTTAATGATCAATTTCAATATACAGTGTCATACAGAAAAGTATGGTGTAGAAAGCAGAAGGCATTGATTGATATTTATGGAGAATGGGAACCATCTTATGCTAAATTATCCTATTATATGACTGCACTTCAACATGCAAATTCTGGTACGGTTGTTTCATGAAATTTTTTTCAAACTGTGAATTCCAATGTCCGAGTTTTAAATTATATTTTTTGAACTTTCAAACCATCCATCCAGGATTTTACGCACTGCTGTCCTGTAATCAGCATTGATGACACCACTTATATTGAAAGTTTAAAGATAAGATGTTAATTGCAATAAAAATTGATGCAGAGAATGGGATATTTTCATTAGCATATGCAATTATGGATGAAGAGACGACTGCAAGTTGGAGTTGGTTTCTTTTCCAGCTCAGAACATATATCGTCAAAGATAGAAATGGAATATGTTTAATTTCTGATAGGCATTCAGGTATATTAAATACCATCGTAGATGAGTCTATTGGACGGAGTCCACCACGTGCCTATCACCGATACTATTTAAGATATATCTGCAGTAATTTCAATACTCATTTTAAAAATGTGCAGTTGAAAAGAGTAGTATGGCAAGCAGGAAGCACTCATCAAGTTCACAAGTTCAACTTTATCATAGATAGGATCAGAACAGTGAATGAAGAGGCTTGGAGCTGGTTGTTCGAGATAGAAAAGGAGAAGTGGATTTGGCACATGATGATGACCTGCGCTATGGTTCTTAACTAAAATTTGTCGGACATTTTTAACAGTATTTTATGAGGAGCTAGAAATATACCAATTACAGTTTGTGTTCAAATGATATTTTATCATCTTGTGAAATACTTCAATACGAGGCATGCCCAAGTCTTGAGATATGTAGAGAAGAATCCAAATAATCTTTTTACTCCTCATGTTGCAATTAAGATTGCTGAAGATCAAGTTAAAGCTAACCAGGACCGAGTAACAGCATTCAACCTTCAAAGAGGCATATATGAAGTACTTACGAAGAGAGAAGTGCAGGATTACGAGGTGGAGAAAATTTTTATACTGTTACTTTAGCTGAAAAAAATATTTTTATGAAAAGTGGAGCATGTACAAATATCCATGTTCACACATTTTAGCTGTGTGTCAAAAAATTACTGTATATTTTAGTGGTTTTGTGGATGATGCATATACAATTACAGCATATATGAATGCTTGGAGTGGTGACTTTAATCCATTACCACATAAAAATTATTGGATGCATACACGTATGTTCAAATATATTTCTGATCATCATCGTTTGAGACCCAAGCAGAAAGGTAGACCAAAGTCAACAGACTATGAAATGAGATGGATGATAGGCAAATAAGAAGTAAGAACCACTGTGGTATTTGTAAGGAACAGAGTCATGACCGCCGCCGTTGTCCTAGGATATTTTAACACACTTCAACTTTAAGCAGTGAAAGAAATTAAAGGCTCCGAAGATATATTTTCGTCATTGTTTTATGTATTTCTGTGAGATTATATTTGAATATACATGTTTAATATCCATAGATGAACTGAATTTTGTGTTTAAGTTGTATTGTGTGACAATATTGTATTTAAAATATATTTCTCATAAAATGAATGGCTATCATATTTTTTATTTTTTAGTACACTTATAATAATATCATTATTTTAGATTCATTAGCGTATTATGGCTTACGATTCGTAGTATCCCGGTCCTCGAGATAGTAGTATTCTTATATTGCAAGAGCACCATCGATCACAGACTATTTTAGATGGCGGCGTAAGCATTCCAATCCTACTTACTATTTAAATATTTTTTTGAAAAGTCATATACATTATCTAATTATTATATTTTTTTGCAGGAGCTTAAACACCTTCGTCTACGACGATCCGATGCTGACTTCTGGAGGACAGAGGACATCCCACATAGAGTGCTGGATTATTTACGATATCTTGAATTCTATAGAGTATATCGGATTGGTCGTATACAGATGGACGTTGATCTTATTACTGCTTTACTTGAGAGATGGCATCTAGAGACACACAAATTTTATCTTTCATTTGGTGAGGCGACCGTCACTTTACAGGATGTCAGCATCCTTACTGGACTACCAGTTGATGGCGATCCAGTTATCGGAGTTGATCCCACGCTTACCATTCCGGAGTGGTAGGCTTTGTGCTTGCGATTGCTAGGATTTGAGCCCGACGTCCAATTTTTCCATCATTCACGACTCAGGATTGAGTGTTTGGATGATCGTTATCGATATTTTCATATTGCGGATGATGCACCAGAGGAGATGGTGCAGCAGTATGTTAGGGGTTAGGTGCTATGATTGTTAGGTGGTGTCCTGTTATCCGATACTTCATCGAATAAGATAAAGTTGATATTTTTTCCATTATTAAAGGATTTAAACTTTGCTCGTAGACTCAGTTGGGGCAGTACAGTACTAGCTTGCCTGTACAGAGCTATGTGTCGGGATTCTTATGCTGATCAGAGCGAGATTGGTAGTTATCTTATATTATTACAGGTATGTGAATTAAAAATTTTTATTTTTAATATTCAATTATAGTTCACATTGGGTATATCATGTATGATTTTTTTAAAATTTGCAGATTTGGGTATGGGAGCATATGCGACTATCAGTCCATTACAACGATAGTTGCTCGAGATGCCATCGAAGCAGTATGATCCTAATATTCTATTCAGACTAGACGGACCATTGAAATATAGGTATAAAAATATTATTTTTTTACTTAAAATTTATTATTTTAAATTCGATAAAATTTATTTAACATGAGTAGATTGTAAAATAGATGGAACGTTGCATTCAATGTTCATCACGTATCGACGAGAATGGCACAGGTTTATAGGTGCCAGTTGGATACATTAGTTGATACATATAGACGGATAAATCTGATTTTTTTACAAATATCATTTTATAGTATTCATAATTTATTAAAATTTTAGCTTACTAATTTTTTTTTATTTTAACTCTATCAATTTTTGTGGGAGTCATATACAGATGAGATATTAGCTATATTGCCGCAGATGTGTTCAGTTGGACATGATATATGGACTGCTAGGGTGCCACTTATTTATTTTGATGTAGTAGAGTGGCATCTTTTCGATCATGTCCTGCGGCAGTTTGGTCAGATTCAGGGCATCCCAGAGTAGTTTGATACCAACTAGGGACTTCATCGTATTGATCGATGAGGGAGAGCTCGTATTGACTGGCGTATCAGAAATGTAGAGTACATCGATATTTAAGATGCACGTCGAGATCACATTGTTCATGGTGATCCCATTTTAAGAGGTCGTTCATATATCGAGGACTACATGACTTGATTTTTTAGTATTACAGTGTGAGTCATTGGACAGCCTTGGTATGTAGTTTTCGGATAGGAGGATGAGAGTTCTGCTGTGCATTTTTTGATAAGACTATGAAAATTAGTTTATGTTGTTTATGTTATATTTTTATTTTATATTTTATAGTATATTGACTGTTTTGCTTTTATTTTGTAGACTGATTCTATGTCGGATCTTGTGTTGGACGTTCGTCGTGCTTTATCTATGACTGATGAGGATGAACAGATTTGGATACTGCATGAGATAGAGAGAACAAGTTTCGAAATATTGGTGGCGATTGGTGTTGATACATATAGCTGTGCGCCTTGGTATGGAGCAGCCGATGCGCCAGATATGAGATATACGCCATCACCATATGTTCCACATATGTCATCACCACATATTCCACAGATGTCATCACTAGATGCTGCACAGATGCCACCGCCTTTTGATCCACAGATGGCAGCACCTTCTTCTTCCTACATCCTCCAGATGATATCATCGGGTATCAGTTGGCCACATGAGTATGATACTTTCTTTTCAGGCCTATTCGTGTATCCAGATGAGAGGGTTGAGCGGGTCGTTCAGTCCGTAGATGATCCGACAGCATCAATTATTCCTGAGCAGCATGATCAGTAGACCTCCTCCACTGATATAGGGGAGGAGCCATCACAGTAGGAGTAGGAGCAGCCGTTGAGGATCTTCCTGAGAAGGTCCAAGCGACCACAGGCACCACAACGTCCTTGTGGGACTTAATCTTTTTTAGATTTGTACTTAATATTTTTGAAATTTTTATTATACTATTTTTGTATACTTGATAATTTTATTCTATTTAATATTAGTAATTATTGATTTTATTTTATATTATTTAATTTTAAGTGATCGAATATTATGCTTTGTGGATATGGATACACATACTCTAATGTGTCTCTGAACATTATGAGAGAAAAAGTTATGCTAAAAGAGCTATAAAAATTATAACATAAATAATAATAATATATCAGATAATTTAATTATATTTCTTAAAATATCTAAAAATAAGTTAAATCAGACAAGTCGGTGGAAAATCATCAAAATTCAAGCTGATATATGAGATGAATCAGACCGCACTGGTACATCTCGATCTGGTATGGGCACAAACAGCTACGTACGATATGGTATGGAAAAAAAAATTAATTAATTTGAAATGAAGAAAGTAATTTAAAATGATATTTTTTATTTAAATTAAAATTAAAATTTTTATTTTTTTAAATTAAAAATTATAATTTTTATTTTTTTCATTTCTTTCTTATTTTTTTATGATATTTTTATTTTTTATTTTTTAAGATTTTTTTGGGATATTTTTTTAAAAAAATTAATTTTAAATGAGGAAAATAATTTTAAATTATATTTTTTATTTAAATTAAAATTTTATTTTTATTTTTCAAAATTTTAAATTATAATTTTTTTATTTTTCTATTTTTTTCTCATTTTTTCTTCTTTGTTTGGAATATTTTTTAAAAAAATTAATTTAAAATGAGAAAAGTAATTTGAAATAACATTTTTTATTTTAATTAAAATTAAAAATTTTATTCCTTTTAAATTTAAAATTATAATTTTTATTTTTTTCCCATTTTTTTACTTTTTTTTATTTTTTATGATACTTTTTATTTTTTTGACATATTTTTTAAAAAAATTAAATTGAAATGGGGAAAGTAATTTGAAATGATATTTTTTTAATTAAAATTAAAATTTTTATTTTTTTTAAATTTAAAATTATAATTTTTATTTTTTTCTCATTTCTTTCTCATTTGTTCTTTTTTAAGATATTTTTTATGTTTTTAATTTTTTAAGATTTTTTTTGAGATACTTTGTTTAAAAAATTAATTTTAAATAGAAAAAATAATTTAAAATGATATTTTTTATTTGAATTAAAATTAAAATTTTTATTTTTAAAAATTTATTCAAAATTATAATTTTTATTTTTTTCTCATTTTTTTGTTTTTTTATGATATTTTTTTTAAAAAAATAATTTGAAAAGGAGATTGTAATTTGAAATGATGATTTTTATTTAAATTAAAATTAAATTTTTTATTTTTTTAAATTTAAAATTATAATTTCTATTTTTTTCAATTTTTTATGGTATTTTTTTATTTTTTTACACCAATTTTTTTCAGATATTTTTTAAAAAAGATAATTTGAAATACGGATACTAATTTGAAATAATAAATTTTTTATTTTTTATAAATTTAAAATTATAATTTTTTATTTTTTTATTTTTTTTAGAAGAAAAAAAATAAAATCATTAAATAAAATGGTGTTTTTTAAAATGCCATTTGGAATGGTGTTTTCAAAAACGCCATTCCAAATGGCGTTTAAAAAAACATCATTTGATTTAACGATTTTTTTTTTTTCATCCATGTGAAAAATATGTGGAATAGAGTGGTGATGTGAACGTCAAAAAACGTCATTTTGAATGGTGTTTTATGCTGTTTGTATTATTTTATTAAATAAATTAAAATTTAAATTATTTTTGTAAATAATTTTTTTTTAAATTAATTAGGTAAAGCACTCGTGGAGAAGAATCAAATTTAGAATCCCAATAAAAATGCTATATGACTTGACAGATCGGGGCTGTTACAGAAATTTCACCTGATTAGAAGTCTATGTAATCTGTATTTATTTCATGATATAACCATTTGGACTTGTTGATGCCCGAGACGCACATGTGGTTTACTAAAACGAGGTGTGGAGAACTTTTTTCCCGGTATCCTGTAGCCGTAAAAGATAAAGATTACCATGTAATTGTTGCTTTTCCTCAAACAAAGCATCATGGTGGTTTTACATACAAATTCAAGCTACATTGGCAGCTGAAAATGAGGCAGTACTCTAACCTTATATGTGATATGTGCAGTGATGGAATCTGACATCAAATATCAAAAAAATAAAATAATAATTTATTAATAATTTTTTAAATAAATAAATAAATAATATTATCTTATGCCATCTGCAAAATGATTTTGATTGTATAAAAATTTCAATATTTTTTTCTACATTAAAAATTAAAAAATAAATAAAATATTAATGAATAAATAAACAACCATTTTTTTTGAAAAAAATTATTATTTTTAATAAAAAATTAATATATAAATTAATTATATAGTATTTTTTAAAATTATTGGACTCGCAATGTGTGTAAGATTAAAATATTGGAGGAGCCATCATATATATAAATATATAGATAATAAGTATTTTAAAATTTTTTAGGAAGGGCAGTGGCCCCTCTGGTCCCACTTATGTTCTGCCACCGGATACGAGGAGTTGGCGCTTCATAATTTATTAGCACCGTTATAGTTATTTTTTTTGCATTTGTGATATGCTTAGACAAACCCATATATGCTTCTCATGGTTTTTGTTTGGATTATTCTTGTGCAGATACAGCCACAAACATCGCTGAAATCAATAAATTAAATCTCAAAATGTACTAGTCCAATTCAAATGGACCTGCATCGGTTTGAACTCAAATACTTGGCTCGAGCTTAGTACATATATCAGATCCAGATCTAACCTGACCCGCTGGAAGCCCTGGCCCCTTCAATTCATGGAAATAAGAAAGGCCGCCTCAATGCTCCAAAGTTAGGTGCTCCCACGTACCACGTCTCTACCCACAAATCACAAGCCTCCAAAGAACGCACGGAGGAAACCTCGAACAACTTCTAGACCTCTGGAATCTTCGCCACCTTCTCCTCTGGTGGCTTGGAGGTCCACGTCATGGCCCATTTCCATATGTCATGAGAATGCGGTCCACGTGACGGCGAGTTTATGGCCCAAGAATGGAGGTGATGTGGCCTCGTGGAGGCCACCCCTTTGCCCTCCCACCTCTATAAATCTCTCCATCTAACAATGCCTCCAATCCAATTCGTCTCGCAAGAAAAGATCTCAAGATCTTAAACTAACATTTGATTCCTCCATATTCTTAATTTACTTCTTGCTGCTCTTTCTTTCTTTCTTTCTGTGGACTCTATTTTTGCTCTTAGAGGCTCAAAGATGGCGACTTCAGCCTACATGGCAGGCCTCATGCCACTTGTCGGCTCGAGGAACCATTCTACAGGCCTTCGTTCCACTTACTTGCTGCCATGTCAGCATGCCGCCGGCGCCATGCGCATTCGCTGCCAAGCCGAGGTGAGAGTGAGCATTAAACACTGCACCATGATTTACCTACCTTAGCTCATGTGATGTGGAAAACAGAGGTAGCATTTCTTCAAGTAGATGAGGACCGAGTTCCAAAGATTTGTTATGGTAGTTTCTGGCTTTTCTGCTAATGATGTCAAACTCCTTGATTTCAGGAGAAAAGATTAAATGGAGAAAGTAAGGATGGTAGATTGGATGAGTGCATATAAAAAATTTCTAATCACTTCGGACCTAGCTTGATACTAGCTCTCCTTCAAAGTTGGGGTTAGAGCGTTATTTTAGACATGAATTGCTGATCCATAACATAAAGGTGAAAAAAGGAAAATATTAGAGTCTCCTATAGCCTATAGGTGCCCGAAAGGGTCAAGATGCGCCTTGTATTAGATTCATCCTCACAGAAAACAAAATATATAAAATGAAATATATAAAATTTTGATCACAATAATATTAAAAATTAAAAAGAATAACTACAAAATTCCAACATTAGTAAGGGCAAAACAGGTAGTCTATCTCTAGAGGAACTCCTCTCCTTTTGGTATATTGATCTAGGCCCCACTCTAACCATTTTGAGAGATTTTTCTTTGGTCTAGTAGCTTTCTCAAGAAAAAAGGGAGAAAATGCAGCTTTTTTGCAGGTATGACAAAGCCGAGTCCAACTCAGACTCAGGAACTCATATAAGATCTATGTTCTAAAATAGATGTCAGAAAATCTTTATAAAACGAGTTTTATAAAAACAGATCTCTTCCTGCCTTTTATAAAACCTGTTTTAACAGAATCATATTTTATGAATATCTGTTTCAGTAAAATTCAGTGGCAACCAAACAACCCCAAATTAGCAAATTACTCTACTTTAATAACATAACCAAATCACCATTTAGCCTATCATGTATCAGCTCAAATGAAAAATGAAGTATTAAGTCTTGAATTCATATTATGAAAATGAATGACAGATAAATAGTAGCTTGCATTTTGTGCTACTCCATCCATACTAACAAATTAAAAAACTATTTCTCTTGGATGATTAAACAGGATCAGCCGCAGGTGCAACCACAGGAGCAAACTATACCTGTCTCACCATCGCAGCAGCCGGCTCAGAGCCCTCCGAAGCCCAAGGCCAAGGTATGCTAGCTATTAGCATACATTGTTATCAGCCATTATATCTAAATACAAGCTCCCTTTTCCCATAGTATAGTGAAACAAATGCTCTTGACGAAGAATATCCTGTAATCTATAGAGCTTTTTACTGACAAGATTCCATTTTATCCAGTGTTGATGGAATATTACTTAATAATTTAGATACCCTAATAATTTCTATATTCATCGCATGAATATTTTCATTAGATGGCATAACATAGGCATCTCTTAATTAACTCAATCTAATCCATCTCGACGCATGATAGGAGAGCACAAAATTTTCAGATGTGCTAGCATTCAGCGGGCCGGCACCAGAGAGGATCAATGGAAGGTTGGCGATGATTGGCTTTGTCTCAGCTTTAGCAGTTGAGTTGGCGAGGGGTGATGACCTTGCAACTCAGCTAATGAATGGTGGGTTGCCATGGTTTGCTGGAACTGCTGCCTTGTTGTCAGTAGCCTCCTTGGTGCCATTGTTCAAGGGCGTGAGTGCACAATCCAAGTCCGGCCGCCTGATGACCGCTGATGCCGAGCTGTGGAATGGCCGGTTCGCCATGGTGGGCTTGGTGGCGCTAGCTTTCACTGAGTATTTGAAGGGCGGTCCTCTTGTGTGAAGGGCTTGTCATTGATTCATGTTTAGTTCTTTGTACTATTTGGAGATGCAAGCAATGTGTATGAATACAAGTTAGCATTGTAGATTTCAAATGCTTATATCGAAATAGTTGAGCCAGTGTAATAATTTTTGAATGCCACAGTTGCTGGATTGCTTCAATGGTTGACAACACAAGCTTGGGGTGGACTGCACTAAAATCACATGAGATTCCCCTGAAGCCAAGCAACAAATGGCTGCGAAATTTATGTTGACAAGAAAATTAACCATAATTCCCTGTATCACACAGAAGTTAACAAGTCCCACGGTACAAGCTTCGTGTCACAGTCCCATTAGCTAACTTTTGAGATAGCATGGACTGATGCCTTTGTCGTACCAATCCCAAGTGCATAAAGGCTTGGTGGGAGCTCTGTAAGAAAAAAGTATGATCTGGTGCTCGGATGACCAGACCAAGTATTAACACCAGCAGACGAGTGCCAAATTGCAGTGTATGACACCATGATAGGACGCGCGCAAGGGTGCGCTTGGCAACGCATGTAGAGACGCTACGGCAGGGTGCGTCGTGCGGCAGGATGCGCATGACAAGTACTGCACCCGCACAGTAGCCTGCGCGTGGTGGGGCACGCACACAATGGATCGCGTGCTGCAGTAGGACGCGTGCGGCAACAGCACACACGGGATGCGGCAACAGTGTGCGCACAAGGGCGCGCAAGGTGCACGACACCAGCATGCGTGCATGGGCGTGCACAGCCAGATGCGTGCGCGCATGAGTTCGCAAGGGTGCGCATGAGTTCGCAAGGGCGCGCAGCCTGGCACCCAAGCACATGCAGTCTGGCACTTGGGTGCATAGCCTCGAGCTTTGGCATGCAGTTGGCATGCAGTTGGATGGATTCTAAGTTGGCCGTGGTTGCCTTGGTCAGTTGCTGTCCAGCAGCAGTTTGGAGAGTTGGCAGCGGTTGACTCCCAACTCCTTGGAGCAGTTTGCCTCCAAACAAATGGGGACGGTTCCAAATTGGTTTGCAGCGATTAGGGGAAGTTGTCCGTCACCTATATATGCTATGCTTGCTGGCTTGTAGTAAAAGAGAGTGGGTGAGCATGAGATATTCTGAGAGACTGTGGGTGGGTCTCTATTATCCAGTACTATGTGGGAATTGGAATAAAGAAAATCCTTGATATTTCTACTATGTGCCTTGATATTGTGTCCCTTATGGGTGGGGAGTGTTGAGAGACTGAATTAGACGTGGGTCTAGTGCCGCACAAGGCTTGTATTTTTGCAAAATTTTTGGATGAGAATCAGCCTTGTGACAGTTGGTATCAAAGTCGGATTCAAGACTCTATCAGTGAAATTTTGGCCACCACTTCCATGCCAAAACATGAGCATAGGTGTGGTGCTCATGCGAACGGGTGGCAACAACATGGAGGCTATCTGTGAAAGATTGTCCCGGTTGGAAGCCATGATCGGGGTGCCTCAAAATGAAGCTGCTGAACCTTTATGGTCGCAAGTGGAGAACTCGCTAGTCACATTAGCTCCGCTGCAAAAGCCTTCGCAATGGCGCAGCAACACTTGGAGGAGATAACATGTGATGTCAACTCCTCAAGATGGTGTTGCAAAACCTTCACGGGGTGATGCTGCTATCAAGATGAAAGTTTATGACCCAAAGCCCTTCAATGGCATGCGGAGTGCCCAAGATCTGAAGAATTTTTTGTGGGACATAGAGCAATATTTCAAGGCTGCGCATGCTCCTGAAGAGGAGAAAGTCTCTATCACCAGTATATATTTGGTGGGGGATGCCAAACTCTGGTGGAGAACTAGAATGGAAGATATTGCCAGGCAAAAGTTTGATACTTGGGAGGTATTGAAACAGGAATTGAAGGAGCAATTCTTCCTTTGCAATACAGCATGGGTTGCAAGGGACTCCCTAAAGAAATTGAGGTAGACCAATTCGGTGAGAGAGTATGTAAAGGAGTATAGCTCTCTGATGTTGGATATCAAGGATATGTCTGAGGCAGATAGGTTATTCAATTTTCTGTCTGGCCTCCAACGTGGGTGCAATTGGAGTTGCGACAGCAAGGTGTTAAAGACTTGCCTGCCGCACTGGCTACTGCTGATGCTTTGGTGGATTTGCAAATCAATAAGCCCGATAATGGGTCTTCAATAAGCAAGTCAAAATTTGCTGAGAAGATCTACAAGAAGAACCAAAATTCAAAGATGCTGGAGAGAAGCAGACCAAAGATGTTGATAAAGGGAAGGCGAAGATGGAGGGTTCCCACCAAAGGAGGGATCAAGCCAACCCTCATCTTGATTGCTTCATCTGCAATGGCCCTCATCTTGCTCGAAATTATCTCAACAAGGGCAAGATAAGTGCCATTATTGCCGAAGAAGCCCGTGATGATGATTTTGATTCAGAGGCTACACATTAAGTTGCATCATTGCAATTGCTTGGAGCAATTCAGGCAGAGAAAGCCAAAGAACGTCTCAAACTGATGTTTGTGCGTATGGGAGTCAATGGACATCAACTTTCAGCCATGGTGGACACTGGTGCCACTCACAATTTTGTGGGTGAAAGGATTATACCCACTCTAGGCTTGAGTGTGGTGAAACACCCGAGCCGTATCAAAGCAGTCAATTCCAAGCCCAGGCCGTGAGGGGCATGGCCTTTGATGTCCAAGTGACCATTGGCGGATGGAATGGTCGCATGAACCTAATGGTGGTTCCATTGGACGACTACAACTTGATCCTTGGCAATGACTTTTTCGTCACTGCCAAAGTGGCGATATTACCACACCTATATAGACTGATGATCCATGATAAGAAGAAACCTTATTTTGTTATAGGGTGCAGCATGCCTTCGGATGCTGGTGTTCACGAACCAAAGTGGAGATGATCTCCGCCATGCAGTTGGCCCATGGATGGAAGTGAAGCCAAATAACTTACCTTGCTGCTCTCGTTGATGTGGGCCCTGATGAGACAGCAGAGGTGCCAAAGGAGGTGGCTGAAATTCTGCAAGAATTCGATGATGTGATACCTTCGAAGTTGCCTAAAGGGTTACTGCCTCGACATGCTATGGACCACAAGATTGATCTTGTGCCCGGCACAAGACCTCCTACCGAAGCTCCATACAAAATATCGTCTAAGGAGTTGGCCGAATTAAAGAAGCAGTTGGGTGAACTGCTGGATGTAGAAAAGGTACAACCATCCAAAGCCCCTTTCGGTGCCCTTGTGTTGTTTTAGGAGAAGAATGATGGTTCTCTTAGGCTCTGTATGGACTACAGAGGTCTAAACAAAGTCACCATCAAGAATAAGTATCCGGTGCCCCTAATTTTAGATTTGTTTGATCGTTTTGTTGGGAATAGTATCCCAAAGCCAATCATCAGTCTGTTGACGGTTGTGCTCCTTTTGTATTAGTACATGAATTATAAATAAATAAAAGTTATTTTGATATTTTTTCATCATAAATATTTCATCTTTTAATGAACTCCTGTGTTGTGGTGAAGTCCTTAGGACTATTTAGACTCGACAAAGGAGGATTTGTCGCTTAGTCCTTAAACCTGTTCGCGACCAAATGATATGTTGTTACCAAGGACGATAACGTTTATCGAGCATAGATCATTGTGTGCCATATGGGTTGGTTATCCTCATAACCAAGGAGTGTGGAGACACTTGTATGGCATACAGGTGAGATATAATGGTACATCTGTACTGAACGTGACCGACTCCGGAGCTATTTCTGCTGTCAAGATTTGCTCCGATGGAATATGGGTATAAATGTCCCTCCAACCTGAGACCGTCACGATGACTTGCAAGCAACTCACTACACTTAGGCACTGGACTATCTGAATTTCTAATTCAGTGACGGAAGGCTGCTGGGTGTAGTCAAGTACTTGATTTGTCGGTGCGTGTGTCAAGATGGGATTAACCACTCCAGTTTAGGAGCTGTGTACAGTCGTATTTCAATTTAGCAAAATCTTGACCAGGGTAGTCCTAGTGAGGAGTCACAGGACTAATTGAGTTGAGCATGATTCGGATGATCTCATCAGGGTTGACAGTTTAACCCTGAGTCGTCCTAAACACGGGGGTCAAAAGGGATGAATTATATGGTAACCATATTCATGTAAGTTCTGAATGTTGTGATTGTGACTATTCGACCTATCCGGTCATCGGGTACCATTGCTAGATGATCACTTCGATTAGTACAGGAATTGGTTCCTGTGCTACCGGCTTAGGTTCGAACCTGCAGGGTCACACACATTAGAGGTTCCTTTTTGATCTGATGGCTGATTATGAGTCTTATGTATCTGAGACTCTATGATTGAAAATTAGAATTCTCTAATCATGAGTTCCACATATTTTGGGTACCGGGATCAAAATTTTGAATTTTAAATTTTGAATTTGAAATTTGAATTTTTTGATCAGGATTTCATATCGATGGTCTCTGATGCCTAATTGCCCATCGAATTTGGACTTAATATTTATGAGAGGTTTAATTAGTGATTTGATCACTAATTAACTCAATTTAATTGAGTAATTATTTTTAGATCAAGTCCAATTGAATTGGATTCAGTTTGGATTGACCCGATTAGGTTAAGTGTTGATCTAATCGCAAAGGTGGTTTAGTCCCTGATTTGATCAAGGGTTAGGCTTAGTTAATTTTTTATTTGATTAAGATTTTATTGAGCCTAATTAAGCCTAATTATGTTGGATTTAATCTAGTCTAATTGTGCTTAACCTATTTTAATTAGGTTGGCTCAATTTGAATCAAACCACCTTGTTTTAAATTCCCTGCGCCACCCAACTTCCTTGCCCCATTTGAATTTGCGAGAAGAAATTTTTTCATGAATTTTCTCTCATGCAAAGCTCTCTCACACCCACTTTTGTGCACCATATGGATGGATAAAGCTGATTAGTTAACCATTCAAATTCAAAGCGTGTTTGAATTTGAATGGATAACTTATCTCTTTTGCCTTCAAGCTTATCCATCTTGTGCGCCACATAATTCACACGAGAAAGAGTTTCTCGTGAAACATTTCCACGCACAAAGAGTCCACGCCCTTCTCTTCTCATGCCACAAGTGGATAGGGATGAGTTGGTTTTCATTTGAATTCAAATTTGATTTGAATTCAAATGTGTAACCACTTGTCTTTATCCTCTCACGCGGATAAGACATGTTTTGAACTGTTTTAAAAGAGATAGGGAGGTGGGGCGTGTGTAAAAAAATTTTGAGAAAGAGAGTGGGGTGTGAGGAAGTCTTATACATGAGATGAAAGTCCAAAACCTTCCGAGAGAAAAAGAAAGAAAAAAAGAAAATTGGGCGCAGGGTTTTCAGTGTAATCCCTAGGGTTTCAGCCAGGGGTTCGGAAAGTGAGATTGGTGTGCCACGAGTGTCGTGAGTCCACCAAATTTTAGGAAGAGATCTATCAGCCTCTCAACCAACCATGCAGATGATCCAGAGCATTCAAAAAGTTGGCACACATCGATCGAAAGAGTTCGATCAATATCAGCCATCAAAATGATAAAATTACGAACTAGCATTCATGAGGAACCGATCAGACGGGAGCTTCGTGTGGACGATCCGCAGAGGCCAGATACTAGTGTGGCTATGACATGATGATCAGAGCCCTCCGATGGTGATCAGATTGCGGTGATCGACTACCCGCAAAAGATGATGTGTTCTGAATACAGTACAGTAAAAAGTTTACTGTTTCAAATTTAAATTTTAAATTTAAATGCATGCTGTTGTATCATTTTTAGATCTTAGTGTAGGGTTAATTAGTATTAATTAATGAGATTAATTAATAATTCCACTATAAAATAGTAATTTTGAAAAAGTTTTAAAATTATCATTTTGCCCCTACACTGAATTTTCGCTAGAAATGGTATCAGAGCATGTTTTTAGAATATGATATACATATACATGCGTAGATTAAGGTGTAATCTATAAGTTTAAATTTGAAATTCAAAATTTAAAATTTAAAATTTAAAATTTGTTAGAAGTTTCAAATTTGAAATTCAAAATTTGAAATTTAAATTTTAAAATTTGAATTTTAAAATTTAAATTTTGAAATTTGAAATTTGTTTGAAATTTCAAATTTAAAATTTGAAATTCGAAATTTAAAATTTGAAATTCAAAATTCAAAATTTAAAATTCAAAGATTGGAAATTCAAAATTTAAAATTTGGTTGAAATCTCAAATTTAAAATTTAAAATTTAAAATTTAAAATTCAAAATTTAAAATTTAAAATTCCAAGATTGGAAATTCAAAATTTAAAATTTGGTTGAAATCTCAAATTTGAAATTTAAAATTTGAAATTTGAAATTTAAAATTTAAATTTTGAAATTGGTATATTTAGA
This sequence comes from Elaeis guineensis, assembly GCF_000442705.2. Taxonomy (NCBI): domain Eukaryota; kingdom Viridiplantae; phylum Streptophyta; class Magnoliopsida; order Arecales; family Arecaceae; genus Elaeis; species Elaeis guineensis. The sequence continues at coordinate 129,063,005 of NC_025998.2, forward strand.
TATACTTAGGGCTGGAACTGGACCGGGCTGGGCCGGGCCAGACCTCTATCCAAGCCCCGCCCGTAATTTTTCTATGGGCTTCGGGCCGGGCTTCGGCCCAAAAATTTTTCAAAACATGAGGCCCGAGTCCAGCCCGGGCCCAAGCCCGAGCCTGGCCCGGGCCCATTCGGGCCGGCTCTAACCTAATCGGCCTGGCCCTAACCTAATCGGCCTGGCCCGAACTTAATCGGGCCGGCCTTTACCTTGTGTGACGGAGCATCTCGCTGGTAACATGCAGAATTTGTGTGAGCAGAAAAAGCAATAGCCCGACGCACTACTTGAGATGGGAGGGAAGCAATGCGATTGAAAACTTTGTGGCCAAGCTATGTATGCCAAGACTACCTTCTGTCCGTTTCCTTCTGAAGACGTTGCCATATAAATTTATAATTAAGTAACGCTGGCAAGGAATTCGGACAATAAGCTAGCCGGCACATAGAACAAAGCCTCTACCAGCATTCCTGAGCAACAACACAGGTCACAATAATATGCTGAAGATCTTCAATTTGCTTAGGACATAGATCACAATGTTGCTCTGATACCACTAGTCCACAACGAGCTAAATAAGCCTTACAAGGCATCCGATTTCACAAAAGCTGCCACCAAAATAATTTGACTAGAGGCAAAACTTGTAACTTCCAAATCCAGGAAAAGGTTAAAGATGCAGTAGAATGAGAATGATAGGAAAGCTGGGCCATATCATGCAAAGTCACAGCATGCAATTTTGGGTTGCCCCAAACAAGAGCTCATGTGCAAGAGGAATAGCACAAATTTGTGTCATCATATCAGCCGAAAACAAGGAAGCAAGAAGTGGCACATTCCATGTCCAAGAGGGAGTAATAAGGTCAGCAACCTGCATATCAGGACATTGGGAATTCATATTAAGATAAGTAGGTGATGCTATCAATGGAACAGTAGAAAGCCAAGGGTGTGTATAGACATTAACATGGGCTGCTAAACCAAGCATTCATTGGAACTGAAAATGCACATGAGGGCTAAGTGAAGATTGGAACCTGTAAAGAAACCATCAATCTTTCTAAGGATTGGATATAGATGATAGATCTGGATTACTGAATATGTATTCAGATCCGAGACCTAAATCCAATCCATTACTAGCTCTAACAAAAGCATTCAAATCTGAAACAAATGATTTGTCTTAAAACAATGATGAACAACTTAACATCACAATAATTGACTTTAACGATTATATAGTGACATAGGGAGGTATTACAATGTTTGTATCACTATTCTATATTTACTAAAATTCTTTCTGAAATGAAGTTCATTCTGCAGATCCCAGATAAAACTACATAATGTAGTTCCTACTTGCTGAAAATTATAAAACAATGGCAGTGTCAAAACATTCACATATTCCTACCATCTGAAGATGCTATAATAAAGAAGAACAGGAGGCAGCAGACCAAAGAGCTTCAGCATGTTTCATATGCACCCAGTCTTCTTTCCCTAATTTTCCCACTATAGTCTTCCTGCAAAATAACAGCCAATTCATATGGAATAGCCTCATTAGTGCCCAAAGAAAAATCTGTTTATTGAGTTGATTTGGCAATGAGATCAATCATTAGTGCCCATCTTGTTTGACACTTGTCACACACCAATTTTTAATTAAAAGAAAGAGATTGATGAGCTTATACCAAAATACAAGAAGCAACCTCCATCTTCATTCATTCGTTGTCATCAAAATCTGTATTTAGAATAAACTAAATAATTAAAAGATGAAGAAATTTAAATATGAAAATCTGTAACTTCATATAGATTAAAATAAATTTTAAAGATGCTTATATAATATTACATCCATGTTCCAACTTTACTGCTTGGCTTGCTCTGGGGTGCCATCATCCGCAATTAAGCTACTTATAACTGTTAACATATATATCAATCATAAATTTTCAAAATATAAATACTATAAGTAAATAAAAAATATAATATAAATTTAAAATATTTATATACCTTCATCATATTCTTCACGAAGCCAATCTTGAGTACAAACTAAGGCCTCAACAGTAGATGGGCTCAATGAACTCCGATACTGATCTACAACTCTACCGCCAGTGCTGAATGCCGATTCTGATGAAACAGTAGAGATTGGAATAGCGAGAATGTCTCTTGCCATTCTTGATAATATAGGATAGATTGCTGTATTACTCTTCCACCATGTCAAGATATCAAACTGTTTGTCCCTCAAATCAGAAAGTACATCATCATCCAAATAACTATCTAGCTCTGATCTCTTTGACCTTTTTGAAGAACTTTAATTTCTAAACTGAACAAAATCCATGTCAAATTTTATTTTACTCAAATTAAAAGTAGAAACTGAATTTATATCCTTTTGTCCATCAAAATCAGCTGCTAGCTCACTTGAACCTATAGAAGGCTGCACTCTTGTTGCATCTGCATACTCATTATAAAATTTATAAAGACAAGCACGAATATGATCAATCTTCTTCTTGCTCTCTTCTGCATCAAATGCCATTTGATAACAAAACTCTATAAATATCAACTTTGACCTCGGATCCAAAATAGAAGCAATGACCAATAAAATATTGCACTGAGACCAATATTTGTTGAACTTCTTTTGCATCTCATTTGTTAACTGCTTTAGTATATCATAATTATCATTGGTATCAACATTCTCATTCATCAATAAAGCCCTAATTCCCCAAACTTCTTTTATGTAGAAATTAGATGTGGGATACTTGTAACCAGAAAATACTTTAGTGGCATCTAGAAAGCCTTCTAAAAATTTAAGAATTACATCAGCTTGTTTCCATTCATCGTTGCTAGGACATATGCATGAATGCTCAGTTGCATATCTAATAAAAATATTTTTATAAGTAATTGCATCAGTCAACATTTTATAAGTGAAATTCCATCTTGTAGCAACATCCAAATTAAGCCCTTTTTTAATAGGAAGTCTCATATGTTGTGCAATTTCATTAAGTCCTTGCATTCGAGATGGAGATGCAGATACATATCTAATAATCTCTCTTATGCATTCAATAGCTTCATGAATTATTTTCATCCCATCCTGAACCATAATGTTTAATATATGTGCACAGCGTCTAATATGACTATACTCCCCATTAAATAATATTCCGTAAGAAAAATGATCTTGAATCCTTCTAATTACAGCATCATTTGTGGAGCAATAATCTAAAGTAATAGCACATATTTTAGAATCTAGTTCCCATTCAAGAAGACACTTTCCAATAGCATCTTCAATTGCAAAACTTGTATGAGGGTATGGTATTTTCTTAAAACTAATTATCTTCTTATGCAGAATAAAGTCAGAATCAATATAATGTGCCGTGAGAGAAATATAACCAATTTTCTGATTTGATGTCCAAATATCAATAGTGAAACTAACCTGAGTACTTAATTTCTTAAATGTATCAAATAATTTTTTCCTTTCTGCTTGGTATAAAGCTATACAGTCATTTCTTACTGTCTTACGACCAATAATATTAAATAACGGCTGAACAGATCTCATAAAATCTGAAAAAATAGGATGCTCAATAACATGAAATGGAAGCTCGGCACATATGATAAATTTTGCAAGCAATTTTCTGCTCTCTTCTTGATTGAATTTAAAAGACTTCACCGAATCTTTTGAACTTGCTACTATCAACATTTGATTAACTGGATTCTTTTGATATTTCTTGCAAACATTTTCAAGATGCCGTTTAAGATGACTTGTTCCTCCTTTCGTACTATCACTTAATATCTTTTTACAATATTTGCATATAGCTATTGATCCACCAGATTTTTTTTCCTCGATAAAATGAGTCCATACCCAAGATCTTTTCTTAGAATTTTTGTCACAATCAATTTCAGAATTATCTTCATTTTTGTCACCTTCGTTCCTTATATGTTCCACAGTCTCATTTTCACCCATTTTAGATTCAGACATCAGGACAACAATCTGCATAAATAATATTATAAATTACTCAAAAGAATCACTTAATATCAAATTACAGTATAAATCAAAAACTATCAAAATAAAAAATCCAATAGAAAAAGCATTATAAACCGATCAACCAATACTTAATACCACTATAGCAGCACGTGGCTAAAAGAGAATATAAAATTTATGGTGCCTGATATCAGTCAAAAATCTAAAAGATTAGATGAAACATTGAAACATAATGAGGATTTCAACGAAAAATAAAAATTTGTGGGTAAATGTAACATTACTTTAGATTCTCATGTAGCATTGACAATGATCTTGTGATTTCCTATGATGAACTCTCATAGCAAATGTAACAATCATTATTCTTCAATAGGATAAATCATTTACTTATAATTCAAAATAGCAATGAATAGCTCACCCAGTCCTGCCTCACTTGCATTCTATGGCTTCTTAATTTTTAATATCCACAGGCTGACCCTCCAATCTATCCAGAAACCGATCCTTTTTATCCAAAGTTCAGGTGAAATGAACAACCATTGTAATTGTTAAAAAAATAAATAAATAAAATAAAAACAGTAATACTAAAGGCTAGCCAATTTGACAGAGCCACGAAGGCCACCATATCCAGCACTTCTATAAATTTTATGATCCTAAAATTACCTCTAATTAGTAGAATCTCTTTTCTTCCCAGTACCACCCAAATATGGGTATTGCTCGAATAATTTCTAATGCCATTCCCATCCAAGAGTAAAAATCATTCTCAATAATACGTCCAGCATTAAACAAGCCAGGAAAGATGTAAAAATCATTCAACAACAGATTGAAACATCTATAAATCCTGAACATGTAAACGGACAATCGAAAGTTAAAGCAAAAGCCAGGGAAGATGATATTCTCCTATTACAGATAAGGACATAGAAGCCAGTCATCTCGCCAACAGATCCACTAAAAGTCTAAAACCTCTCCTAAGAATTTTTCAGATCCAATTCTTCTCTATGTGTGAATTGATCCCTACCAACTCTATCGGCTAATTTAGCAAACAATCCACCATATTTTCATATTCTTGACAACAGGCAACAGAAGTTACAGAACTAGGTCTAGATGCAAACTAAAATATGAAACAAAAAATCTGAATACTCGGCCCAAAATCTGAATGCAAATTAAAAGATGATATTTTCAAGCAATAGTTAAGTTCTAAACGTGGACATCACATGAGAATCCAAGAACCCTATCCTATCTTTGAAAAAATAAAAAATAAAAAATAAAAATCAGAAGATGGAGAAAAATCAGAAGACAGGGAAGACGAAATCTTGGAGTTGGTGATGGAGAAAAATTGAAAGATGGAGGATGATGAGGGATCTCTCCGCCTGAGCGTTGCCGTCCGTCTCTATTTTTTAGTGGAAGATGGGAGTCAGAAGACAATGAAGGCCACCTGGAAGTTTGACGAACATCGATGGCCTTATCGGCGAGACATCGTTGTAGGCGATGCAAGAAGACGAGATACCCTTGTCGACGATGAAGAAGATAAAGACAGCGATGCTTGGCGGCTAGGGCATCGAAAGAAAATTTTGGGTTCTTGGGAAGAGTCGGAAGACCGAAGAGTCGAAGAGTTAACCAAAATTTAAGGGAGAGCTGGCCAGCTGGGTATGGATTAATGGGCTGGGCACGGGCTGGAAGTTTGGGCTCGAATAATATGGGCTGGATTCGGGCTGGCTTCGGGCCAAAAATATGAGCTGAACTTCGGGCCGGGCTCGAGCCGGGCCAAAAGTATACCCGAGCCCGGCCCAAAAGATAAATGGGCTCTAAAATTCAGCCCAAAACCCGACCTGAACTGTTTGGGCCTAGCCCAAAGCCCGGCCCGAAGCCGGGCCGGCCCGATGGGCCTCGGGCTGGCCCGAGCCCACTTCCAGCCCTAGATATACTTGATCCAAGTAGCAAGTAATCTAATTGAGTTGGTTGCCATGGCCGTCCGATCATAGGAGAAAAGTAGGGTTTAAAGGCCCTCTCTTCCCATTCGATGGGGTCTCCTATGGCGGTAGGGGTGCCGATGCAATTATATCCCATGTTGATGAAGCAGCGAAAGGACTTAATTATAAAATTTATCATGAATGTGTTAGATTAGATTTAAAAAAAAATTTATGATTTATTTTGAGTTATTTTCTGTTATGAAATGAGCAATAAGATTGCTGTTTATGAATTGTGCTGACCCATTTGTGAAATGAGTCAACACATTTGGTGAACAGAAAATAAAATCTTTCAAAATTTAAAAATTATTTTCAAAATACCAAACCCTGACCCATCAGCCCAAGTACTTAATTAAAAGAATTAAGTGTTGTCTAGTAGGTCTAGAATTATGAATTAAGACCTAAGACAATTGCATAAACTTGTGGGTCAATGGGTTAGATGAATTGGTCCATAATTGGGTTAGACCTAAGGTTAGCTTAAAAAATAGACTAAATGGAGTAATTGGTCAAATCTAATCAAAAGTTGAATTAAATTGACTCAACTTCAATAGTTGTAGTTGAATGGGTCCATATCTTTAACTAGATCAAGATGGACTTAATTCATGGCTACGCGGTGGAACCCTATTTACTAAGTTGATCAAAATTAAAACTAATGAACTGATTGGTGTCTAAGGTAAGTTCGGCAGTTTTGACCAGTGGTTCTTAAATGGGAGCTACTCGCATTGATTCGATCATTGACGAGTTAATGGCAAATCCCCACCACTGATCTCACTTACCTGGCCAATCTGGTAAGTTAGATTTTGATTAGATCACTTGATGATTAGAGCTCACCCATGTCATTAGATAAATCAGTGTGACTGATTTAGGTGCTCCTAATGCCAGCTTTAATTAAATCTTTTTTAATCTGACTTGGTGAAGTCAGTGGGAGGATTGAAATTGGCTGGATGATTTCTTCTCTACTATCCTTTAATAAAATCCTCAAAAATTATTAGGTCCCTAAAATGATTAAGTTATAATGATAACTAAGTCAATGCCTCCCATTAAGTGAGTGATAATGAGTCCATTAGTTCAATGATCATTGGAGGCCCAAAGGCCTAGTGCTCATTGACTAATGGAATTATCATTCATAATATGATAATTTGGTTGAGTCTTTCTGATGGTGGTTAGGTTGGCCGGCCAAAGTCAGGTCTGATCATTTATTGGTCTGATTCACCAAATTAAGTCATGTTAATGGTTGGACCTAACCAGATCTTTTCAGTGGAGGCCAAAGCCTACTGATTAGGTTCTGGGGCAAAATCAATTACTAGAAGTTGTTTAAAAAAATAACTGGTTAAGAACCTACCCATAGATGCACATGGGTTGACCAACCAAAGTTGGGCTCGTGTGTAGTCTGTGTGGATTCTAGTACCCATTAAGGAATTAAAGTAATTCTTCGAATTGGAGGTTGAGGCTACCAGTTCGTAAAAATATTGAAAAAAACTTTAGACTAAAGTCCAAGTCTTTAGTATTAATTTATGTACTAATAGAGGTCTGGTTTTTCTTTATACAGCTATGGCCACTACCCTGTCGCTCCGATCATTATTAGATAATGACAAGCTCATGAAACCTAATTTCGATAGCTGGTATCGAAAATTGAAAATTATCTTTGAGCATGAGCGGATCCTTTATGTAGTAATGGATCCAGCACCTGAGGAGCCAGCTCCGAACGCTAGTAAGGCGATCAGAGATACTTACCATAAGTGGCTCAATGACCGCACTACCGTCCGATGTATTATGCTGGCAGCAATGAATGACGAGTTCAGCCGCAGGTTTGAGAACGCCCAGCCACAGGAGATGCTTCAAATGTTGAACGACTCCTTTGGCACGCCTGACAACGTTGAAAGGCACAAAACTAGTTGTGCCATTTTCAATGCTCGGATGAGGGATGGGGCCTCAGTTACTGATCATGTACTGTACATGATCGAGATGATTGAGTGCCTAAGCAAATTGGATTTTCTTCTGCACGAGCAGCTCGGTAAGGATGCGATCCTTAATTCCTTGCCCAAGTCCTTCCTCCCATTCCTTACTCATTTTCGAATGACAAAGCCTGCAGTAAACTACCACGGATTGTTGGGGTTGCTGTAGAACTTTGAGAAGGATCACCAGCTCCATAAGGAGTCGGTGAATGTAGTGGGAGGGTCTTCTTCTCGTTGTCAATCCTTTGGGAAGGGGAAGAAGAACAAAAAGAAGAAGAATAAGAAGGTACAGTCTCATGCTGGGACGGTTGCACAGGGTCAGACCAAGAAGTGCAAGCCCGACCAGAACCAGACGGAGTGCTTCTTTTGCAAGAAGTAGGGGCATTGGAAGAGGAACTGTCCTCAATACATTGCCTCCCTGGATCCGAACAGGCCGAAGAAAAAGCAAGATAATTATATGATAACTTCTTGCAAATTTTTTATTTGTGATACTACTGCCTGGGTATTGGATACCGAAAGTTCTTATCATATTTGTAATTCGATGCAGGGTCTGCAGGTCAGTAGGAGATTTGATGAAGGCGAAAGGTTCCTGAACGTTGGAGATGGAAGCAAAGTTTCAGTTTTAGCTTTAGGAATCATGAGTCTTGTAATCAATTCTCGTAATGTAATTCTGAGTGAATGTCACTATTATCCAAGCTTTTTATTAAATATTATTTCTGTAGGCCTTTTGACCATGTACGGTTATAATTTTTTAATAAAAAAAATATTTACAATATCATTTTGAATGGTGTTACAATATTTGTTGGATAATTAAATAATAGAATTTACTTACTATCACAGCCTGTTAATGTGGTTCAAAACTTCAGTAAATGCCCTAGAATAGATAATGTGTCAGAAGTCTATCTTTGGCACTGTAGGCTAGGTCATATCAATAAGAACAGGATAAACAGGTTGGCTCAAGAAGGAATTTTTGAACTTGGTGATTGTGAATCACTTCCAACCTGTGAGTCTTGTCTTCTTGGAAAGATGACCAAGTCATCTTTTATTGAAAAAAGGTGAGCGAGCTAGTGAACTCTTGGGTCTGGTACATTCTGATGTATGTGGATCTATGAGCTCAAGTGCAAGAGGTGGATATTTTTACTTCATAACCTTCACAGACGACCTATCGAGGTATGGGTATGTCTACTTAATGAAGCATAAGTCGGAGTCATTTGAAATGTTCAAACTATTCCGAAATGAGGTAGAAAAATAAACTGGGAAGTGTATTAAAATTCTTCAATCTGATCGAGGAGGTGAATACCTTTCCAATGAGTTTCTGACGTATCTAGGGAAGAATGGGATTCTCTCTCGATGGACTCCTCCTAGAACACCACAGTATAATGGTGTCTGAAAAGAGGAATCGGACCTTATTAGACATGGTTCGATCCATGATGGGGTTTGCTGGTCTGCCGATCTTCCTCTGAGGATATACGCTCGAATCGGCTTGTTACCTTCTAAATAGAGTTTCGAGTAAGTCTGTAGCCAAAACACCATATGAGATATGGATAGGACGTAAGCCAGTACTCTCGCACCTTAGGGTTTGGGGGTGTCCGGCTTATGTTAAATGTTTAATTACAGACAAGCTTGGACCTAGGTCTGACAAGTGTAATTTTATAGGGTACCCAAAAGAGACCAAAGGATATTATTTCTACCTTGCTGATAAGCAAAAGGTGTTTGTCAGCCTTAAAGCAATTTTTTTAGAAAAGGAGTTCCTCAGTGAAGGAACTGTTGCCTCTAAGGTCGAACTTGACGAAGTTCGATAGATGAAAAAATCGACACATGTTACTGAATCTGAACCGAATTTGATTAGATCAGATCCGGAGCCCATTGATTATGCACCCTTAAGGCGGTCTGATAGAGTACCACATCAACCGGACAGATACTATGGTTTCTTGGTCCGGGATGGTGATCCTGTCCAACTTGATGAAAATGATGAGGATCCGATCACCTACATGGATGCAATGTAGAGATCTGACTCTGAGAAATGGCTAGAGGCCTGAAATCCAAAATGAAGTCCATGAAGGTCAACGATGTATGGACATTGGTTGACTCACCCGAAGGAGTGAAACCCATAGGATGTAAGTGGGTCTTCAAGAAGAAGAGGGGCGCAGACGGAAAGGTGAAGACCTATAAAGCCCATCTGGTTGTCAAGGGATATCGTCAACATTATGGTATAGACTATGACGAGATGTTTTCTCCTGTGGCAATGTTCAAATCTATTCGGATTATGCTTGCGATAGCTGCCCATCTAGACTATGAAATCTGGCAGTTGGATGTGAAGACAGCTTTCCTAAACGAAGAGCTGGACGAAGAGGTATATATGATACAACCTGAAGGGTTCACATCCATAGATGAGTCTAAGGTATGCAAGCTACAAAGGTCCATTTATGGACTTAAGCAGGCATCTCGAAGTTGGAACATACGTTTTGATAGGATAATCAAAACGTATGGCTTCGTTAAGAACGGAGAAGAGCCCTGCATTTATAAGTGGGCTAATAGTCCAGTAGTAGTATTTCTTGTATTGTATGTGGATGACATTCTCTTAATCTGGAATGATATCCCTACATTACAGGGAATAAAGATTTGGCTATCGTTACAGTTCTCCATGAAGGATCTGGGAGAAACTTCCTACATCCTAGGGATAAGGATCTATAGGGATAGATCCAAAAGGTTGCTTGACTTATCCCAGTCCACGTACATTGATACTATGCTGAAAAGGTTCAGCATGGAGAATTTCAAGAAAGGCTATCTACCGATAGGCCACAGAATTTCTCTCTCGAAAAGAGATTGTCCGACAACACCTCAAGAGAGAGAGTGTATGGGTAGGATTCCATATGCTTCGGCAGTAAGATCTATCATGTACGCTATGACATGTACACGATCAAATGTGGCATACTCACTAGGGGTAGTGAGTAGATACCAATCTGATCCAGGGGAGAATCACTGGAAGGTTGTTAAAACCATCCTGAAGTATTTAAGAAATACTAAGGACCAGTGGCTTGTATATGGTGAATCGGACTTGAGACTTATAGGATTTACACACTCTAGTTTCCAGTCTGATCGCGATGACAGCAATAGTGTGTCAGGATTTATTTTTACCCTTAATGGTGGGACTGTCTGCTGGAAGAATTCCAAACAGCACACTGTGGCTGATTCAGTATGTGAAGTAGAGTATATTGCTGCATCAGATGCTGCCAAAGAAGCAGTGTGACTGAGAAAATTCATCACCGAGCTCGGAGTAGCATCCTCCCTTGTTGGTCCAGTTTTGCTCTACTGTGACAGCTCTAGAGCCATTGCTTAGGTGAAGGAACCGAAGGCACACCAACGGACGAAGCATATTCTGCGCCGCTACCATCTCATCCGGGAGATTGTGGATCGAGGTGACGTCGACCTTCAGAAGATCGACGGGAAGGAGAACCTGGCCGACCCATTCACTAAAGCCATTGCGGTGAAGAAGTTCAACGACTACAAGTCGAAGATGGGTATTAGATACTACATCGATTGGCTTTAGGCCAAGTGGGAGATTGTTGGGAATAGTATCCCAAAGCCAATCGTCAGCCTGTTGACGGTTGTGCTCTTTTTGTATTAGTATATGAATTATAAATAAATAAATAAAAGTTATTTTGGTATTTTTTCATCACAAATGTTTCATCTTCTAATGAACTCCTGTGTTGTGGTGAAGTCCTTAGGACTATTTAGACTCGATAAAGGAGAATTTATCGCTTAGTCCTTAAACCTGTTCGCGACCAAATGATACGTTGTTACCAAGGATGACAACGTTTATCGAGCATAGGTCATTGTGTGCTATATGGGTTGGTTGTCCTCATAATCAAGGAGTGTGGAGATACTGGTATGGCATACAGGTGAGATATAATGGTACATCTGCACTGAACGTGACCGACTCTGGAGCTATTTTTGCTGTCAAGATTTGCTCCGATGGGATATGGGTATAAATGTCCCTCCAACCTGAGACCGCCACGGTGACTTGCAAGCAACTCACTGTACTTAGGCACTGGACTACCTGAATTTCTAATTCAGTGACGGAATGCTGCTGGGTGTAGTCAAGTACTTGATTTGTCGGTGCGTGTGTCAAGATGGGATTGACCACTCCAGTTTAGGAGCTGTGTACAGTCATGTTTCAATTTAGCAAAACTTTGACCAGGGTAGTCCTAGTGAGGAGTCATAGGACTAATTGAGTTGAGCACGATTCGGATGATCTCATCAGGGTTGACAGTTTAACCCTGAGTCGTCCTAAACACAGGGGTCAAAAGGGATGAATTATACGGTAACCATATTCACGTAGGTTCTGAATGTTATGATTATGATTATTCAACCTATCCGATCGTTGGGTACCATTGCTAGATGGTCACTTTGATTAGTACAGGAATTGGTTCCTGTGCTACCGGCTTAGGTTCGAACCTGCGGGGTCATACATATTAGAGGTTCCTTTCTGATCTGATGGCTGATTATGAGTCTTATGTGTCTAGGACTCTATGATTGAGAATTAGGATTCTCTGATCATGAGTTTCACACATTTTGGATACCGAGGTCAAAATTTTGAATTTCAAATTTTGAATTTGAAATTTGAATTTTTTTATCAGGGTTTCATATCGATGGTCTCTGATGCCTAATTGCCCATCGGATTTGTACTCAATATTTATGAGAGATTTAATTAGTGATTTGATCATTAATTAACTCAATTTGATTGAGTAATTATTTTTAGATCAAGTCCAATTGAATTGGATTCAGTTTGGATTGACCCGATTAGGTTAAGTGTTGATCTAATCGCAAAGGTGGTTTAGTCCCTGATTTGATCAGGGGTTAGGCTTAGTTAATTCATGATTTGATTAGGATTTTATTGAGCCTAATTAATCCTAATTATGTTAGATTTAATCTGGTCTAATTGTGCTTAACCTATTTTAATTAGGTTGGTTCAATTTGAATCAAACCACCTTGTTTTAAATTTTCTGCGCCACCCAACTTCCTTGCGCCCATTTGAATTTGTGAGAAAAAATTTTCTCGTGAATTTTCTCCCACGCAAAGCTCTCTCACACCCACTTTTGTGCACCATATGGATGGATAAAGCTTATTAGTTAACCATTCAAATTCAAAGCGTGTTTGAATTTGAATGGATAACTTATCTCTTTTGCCTTCAAGCTTATCCATCTTGTGCGCCACATAATTCACACGAGAAAGAGTTTCTCGTGAAACCTTTCCATGCACAAAGAGTCCATGCCCTTCTCTTCTCACGCCACAAGTGGATAGGGATGAGTTGGTTTTCATTTGAATTCAAATTTGATTTGAATTCAAATGTGTAACCACTTATCTTTATCCTCTCACGCGGATAAGACACGTTTTGAACTATTTTAAAAGAGATAGGGAGGTGGGGCGTGCGTAGAAAAATTCTGAGAAAGAGAGTGGGGCGTGAGGAAGTCTTATACATGAGGTGAAGGTCTAAAACCTTTCAAGAGAAAAAAAAAAAAAAGAAAGAAAATTGGGTGCAGGGTTTTCAGTGTAATCCCTAGGGTTTCAGCCAGGGGTTCGGGAAGTGAGATTGGTGTGCCACGAGTGTCGTGAGTCCACTAAATTTTAGGAAGAGATCCATCAGCCTCTCAACCAATCGTGCAGATAATCCAGAGCATCCGAGGAATCGGTACACATCGATCGAAGGAGTTCGATCAACATCAGCCATCAAAAGGGTGAAATCATGAACTAGCATTCATGAGGAACCGATCAGACGGAAGCTTCGTGTGGATGATCTGCAGAGGTCAAATACTAGTGTAGTTGTGATGTGATGATCAAAGCCCCCCGACGATGATCAAATTGCGGTGATCGACTATCCGTAAAAGGTGATGTGTTCTGAACACAGTACAGTAAAAAGTTTACTGTTTCAAATTTGAATTTCAAATTTAAATGCATGCTGTTGTATCATATTTAGATCCTAGTGTAGGATTAATTAGTATTAATTAATAAGATTAATTAATAATTCTGCTGTAAAATAGTAATTTTGAAAAAATTTTAAAATTATCATTTTGCTCCTGCACTGAATTTTCGCTAGAAATCGTTTATCCAAGGCTGCATACTTCACCAAGTTGGATCTACGATCAGGCTATTGGCAAGTGAGAATTGTTGAAGAGGATGAGCCTAAAACCACTATGGTTACGAGGTATGGATCCTATGAGTTCCTTGTTATGCCATTTAGCTTGACAAATACACCTGCAACTTTGTGCAACTTAATGAATGATGTCTTTTATGATTATATCGATCAATTTATGGTGATTTATCTGGATGATATAGTCATATATAGTGATTCTTTAGAAGAACACCAAAAGTATCTTAAGTTGGTATTCAATCGACTGAGGGAACATAAATTACATGTGAAGAGGGAAAAGTGTGAATTCTGCTGCAAGAAAATCAATTTCTTTGGGCATGTGGTGGGCAATGGCATGATGAAGATGGATCGAAAGAAGGTGCAGGCCATTTTGGATTGGATAGCACCTACCAAGGTTGTTGAGTTGAGGAGTTTTCTTGGTTTGGCCAACTATTATCGTAAATTTGTGGCTGGCTATTCCAAGAAGGCTGCCCTATTGACCGATCTATTAAAGAAAGATCAGCCATGGGTTTGGATGGAAAGGTGTCAAGAGGCCTTTGAGGGATTGAAAGTGGCTGTTTTTTTGGAACCAATGCTCAAGTTGCCTGATTTTATGAAGCCTTTTGAAGTGCATACCGATGCCTCCGATAAAGCTGTTGGGGGTGTGCTGGTGCAAGAGGGGCATCTGATTGCCTTTGAAAGTTGAAAACTCAAAGAGGCAGAACAATGATATTCTGCCCATGAGAAAGAGATGCTGGCTATGGTGCATTGCCTGAAGACATGACGGGTCTACCTATTGGGTATCAGGTTCGTGGTGAAAACTGATAATGTGGCTAACATATTTTTCTTGACGCAGAAAAAGCTATCTCCTAGATAGGCTCAATGGCAAAAACTTTTGGCTGAATATGATTTGGAGTGGGAGCATAAACTTGGGAGGCATAACCAGGTTGCTGATGCCTTGAGTCGAAAAGGCATCGTGGAAGTGGCTGCTGCCATTTCCTCTGTTGAAGCAGATTTCACTGATAATATTCGGGTGGCGGCTCAGTCGGATAAAGGCTACCAAAAATTACTTCAACAAGTTTGGGACGGTATGACCCAGAGATATTGGGTTGAAGACAGTCTATTGATGGGCAAAGACAATAGACTATATATCCCGGATGGCGGGAGACTGAGGAGACAACTCATGAGGGAGTCCTATGATTTTTAGTGGGTAGGACACCTGAGAAGGGAGCGCATGATGGCTCTCTTGTCCCGTACATTTGTATGGACAAAGATGGAGGAGGACATTGAGGCTTATGTCCGATCTTGCTTGGTGTGCCAACAAGACAAAGTGGAGAGGCACAAGGTGGCAGGTCTCCTACAACCATTGTCTATTGCGGAGAAGCCATGGGTTTTGGTATCTATCAACTTTATCAGTGGCTTTCCTAAGATTGAAGGTATGTCTTCTATCATGGTGGTTGTTGACTGCTTCTCCAAATACGCTGTTTTTGTCCCAGTGCTAGAAGCATGTCCTGCGGAGACTGTTGTAGACTTGTTCTTCCGAATATGGTGAAATATTTCGGGTTGCCTTCAAATATTATTAGTGATCGAGATGCTTGATTCACGGGAAGATTTTGGATCTATCTACTTCAATTGATGGGCTCTGAACTAAAGTTCTCTATAGCAAACCATCCTCAAATCGATGGTCAGATGGAGAGGGTGAATGCACTGCTAGAGGAGTATCTCAGGCACTATGTGATAGCCAACCAAAGAAATTGGTTGAAACTATTAGACACCGCTCAATTTGGCTACAATCTCCATCGATCTTCTGTAATAGGGTTCAATCCTTTTGAATTGGCAACTGGACGACAACCTCTTACCTCTCAAGAAGTTGCCTTGCAGAAATCTGGAGGAATTTGTCCAACAGCCTATCGATTTGCCCAAAATCAGCAAAAAATACTGGAAGAAGCGCAAGACAGTCTCCATAAGGTAGCGAGGAGGATGAAGAAATATGCAGACAAAGAGCACAGGCCATTGGAATTCGATGTGGGAGATAAAGTTCTACTGAAACTGACTCCTCAAATTTAGAAAAAAATCAACAATAAGAAGGTACACCGAGGTTTCATCCCAAGATATGATGGATCCTTTGAAGTGGTGAAGAAGGTGCGAAATGTCGCCTATCGATTATATCTGTTGGAAAGGCTAAAGGTACACCCAACCTTTCATATGAGTTATCTAAGGCCTTTTTATAAAGATGTAGATCTTTCAAGAATTCAGATGTAACGAGCCCCACCAACAATAAGGCAACAGTTTGACAAGGAGGTGGAGAAAGTTCTTGACTACCGAACTTTGGGATATAGCAAAAATAATAGAAAGACCGAGTATTTGGTCCAATGAAAAGGAGAATCAGAGAACGAGGCTAGTTGGGAGAAAGAGACTTCATTGTGGCAGTTTGGAGAGGCCATCCAAAAATATCTGTCGTGCCTCCCTCCAAGGACATCGGGATCTTCGGGTGGGGGAGGTTTGTCATAGTCCCATTAGCTGACTTTTAGGATGGCACGGGCTAA
The DNA here is from genome assembly GCF_000442705.2 of Elaeis guineensis. Classification (NCBI taxonomy): domain Eukaryota; kingdom Viridiplantae; phylum Streptophyta; class Magnoliopsida; order Arecales; family Arecaceae; genus Elaeis; species Elaeis guineensis. Next base: position 129,079,564 of record NC_025998.2, read on the forward strand.
TGCCTTTGCTGTGCCAACCCCAAGTGCGTAGAGGCTTGACGGGAGCTATGTAAGAAAAAGGCATGGTCTGGTGTTCGGATGGCCAGGCCAAGTATTGGCACTAGCAGATGGGTGCCAAGTTGCAGCGCATGGCACCATGACAGGGCGCGTGCAAGGGTGCGCTTGGTAGTGCACGCAGAGGTGCCACGGTAGGGTGCATCACGCGACAAGTACTGCACCCGCATGGTAGCTCACGCACGGTGGCGGGGCGCGCACACAGCGGGTCACGTGCAATAGTAGGGCGTGCGCGGCAACGACACATGTGGGATGCGACAACAGTGCGCTCGCAAGGGCGCGCAGGGTGTGCGGCACCAGCATGCGCACATGGGCGCACACGGTTGGATGCGTGTGCACATGAGTTCACAAGGGTGCGTAGCTTGGCACCCAAGCAAATGCAGCCTAGCACTTGGGCGCGTAGCCTGGGGCTTTGGCGTGCAGTTGGCATACAGTTGGATGAAATTCTGAGTTGGCCAGTGGTTGCCTTCGGTTGCTTTGATCAGTTGCTGTCCAGCAGTAGTTTGAAGAGTTGGCAGCGGTTGACTCCCAACTCCTTGGAGCAGTTTGCCTCCAAATAGATGAGGACGATTCCAAGTTGGTTCCCAGTGGTTAGGGAAAGTTGTCCACCGCCTATGTATGCTATGCTTGCTGGCTTGTAGCAAAAGAGAGTGGGTGAGCGTGGGATATTCTGAAAGACTGTGGGCGGATCTCTATTATCTAGTACTATATGAGAATTGGAATAAAAAAAATTTTGATATTTCTACTATGTGTCTTGATATTGTGTCCTTTATAGGTGGAGAGTGTTGCGAAGCTGAACTAGATGTGGGTCTAGTGCCATACAAGGCTTATATTCTTGCAAAATTTTTAGACGAAAATCAGCCTTGTGACACTTCGTATAGTATCGCTACTCGAGAACTACTTGATAGCAAATTGGCGTTGGCCCTCGTGTAAAACACCAACTTCTTTATTTCAAGCATTTCTTTTGCAACATTTTGAGTTTTTGACAATGCAATCAAACCTTCTTATCCTCATGCACACATATGTATATGCGATGAATCTATATACATGTGTATTTATGTATGCGCACACGCGTGCATGTACATATGCATGCATATATATATATATATGTAGAGAGAGAACCTTATGATATGTAAGATACGGTAATATCAACAAGCACTCTTATACATATTATGCATAAACTAGTCGAAGATCCATGCATTGTGTGGGATCAAATATAAAAAAATAAAATATATTAATTGTATCGTATTAAATAGTTATACTAAAGAGGTGTTCTTTCAACCCATTTGAGAAGCTGAGTTGACAACACTCCAATACTCCAATTCATATCTAATCCATTTTCAATCCTATGGCCATACAACCCATAAGTGTATGACAACCCTTCAAATGACAAATCAAGTATATCTAAGCATATACCACAACTATGCGAGCTAACATATTTTTTTAAATTTTAAAAATAATAATATACCAATTTATTTTTTTTAAAAATAATATTTTTATTATTTTTTTAAAATAATATGTTTCGAGCTCTGAATCGATCCATCGGATCAGAGCAAACCTGATAAATTATCCACAAACAGAGCATGGTACTCTGTCAATTTGAAAGCCAAATCTCTGCATTTAATAGCCTTCGACCAAGGAGACGGGCTCGATTCTGCCGTCTGCCCCTTGCTCACCCATGGTACCTCTGCCACAATCCTCCCCTAAGCCAGGAGAGATAGAAAAGTCTATAGATCCTTCGCTTATACATTATCTTTTTTATATATTATTATTAAAATAATAATATTTTATTATTATTACTAAAATAATTTTTATTATTAATCAAATAATAATATTTTTTATTAATCAATAATAATAATATTTTATTATTAATAAAATAATATTTATTATTATTAATAATTTATTATTATTACTTGAATTATTATTAATAATAAATTAATATTTTAAAATAATATTTTTATTATTATTTTAGAAATAATTTTTTTAAATAATATTTTATCCTTAATTTTTTGAAATAAATTTTTAAAATAATATGTTATCATACAAATAGTATTTTTAAATTAATAATAAAAATATTATTTTTTAAAATAATATTTTTTATTATTTTAAAATTAATATTATTTAAATAATATTTTTTAAAATAATATTTTATTATTAATTTTTTGAAATAATTTTTTTAAAAATAATATGTTATTATAAAAAAAAATATTTTTAAATTAATAATAAAAATAATATTTTAAAAAAATAATATTTTTTAAAAAATAATATTTTTATTATTATTTTAAAATTAATATTATTTAAAAAATATTTAAATCATTATTAATAATAAAATAATAATATATTTTTTTCTTTTTCCTCCTTCCTCAAATATTTTTTTTCTTTTTTTCCTTCCCAACCCTTCCTCCCGCCGCCTCCCCCCAACCCCCGCCCCTGTCGTGTGAGGCCTAGGTTGCAGCCATCTGCATCGCCCCCACCGTGGGATTGCCCCACCGCCGTCACCGCACCCACCATCCGCGCCGCCTCCGACTTCGCACGACCACTAAACCCCCTCCTCTCCCCTACCTCAGCTCTGTTGCCACCAAACCCCCTCCACTCCGGCTCCGGCACCACCACCCCCTTGCCTCACTTGGGAGCTTTCTGATGCCGGCACCGACTCTAGTGACGATGATTCCATCCCTTCCTCCCGCCGCTTCTCTCCATCCCTTGCCCCAGCCACATGAGGCCCAGGCTACGGCCGTCCGCGCCGCCCCTACTGTGGCCTCGCCCTATCATTTTTCGTGCCACATCTGGCTTGTGCGACCACTAAATCTCCTTCCCTCCTTCTCCTGGCTTCGGTACCATCAAACCCCTCGCCTCACTTGGGAGCTTTCCGACCCGACATCGGCTCCATGCGTAACTTGACGTAATTAATTTGTGTGAGGGTTTTTGGATCCCAGAGCAAAGAACCATCGCTAAAGCTAGTGACTGATTGGGAGAAGGCGGAGGCTGGAGGGGAGGAAGGGAGAAGCAGTCGTTGAAGGTGTCTGACGATGGCATCGTCACGGTTTTCATAGAGGATATGGGCGAAGGAGTAAGAGCTCCTTAACCCAATTGGATGGAAGGCTTGAGCAGCCAAATAGGGAAGCTTAGATGATGTGTGGGGTTTTGTAACCACACGCATTTCGCTCCTTTAAAACCTTCCACGTAATCCATTCTTTTTGACGTACATGTGGCACAATCAAACTTATCTGGGGAGCTAAGTTGGTAATACTATAATATCACTTTATAAAGTATCGTTAATATATATATATATATGATACGGCAGCAAGCTTCCGATATAAGTACATTCCAAAAAGGATTTTGCTCAATTTTGTCCTCATTCAACTTTTATAATATAATCACACAAAACTACGCATGATAATAAAATCTTAAGCTAAGGTACTAGAATCTATAGGAGGCGTATTTGCATACTACCAACAATATCCTTCTAGAAAACCAAAGGCATTAGAACCTGCCACCTCTTTTTCATTCAAATCATCATATATTTCTCTCAAATCCTCTTTCATGAGCGAGCTTCGCCTTCAAACATTCTATGTCGGTATCTAGCTTCCTGATCTTGGTCATTCCTAAAAATGTTAAAACTAATCACATGATAGAGAAGTTGCTACACACACATCTGCAGATTGAACCAAATATATGTCCTCAATGCCGAACATTTTGCTTTGTTTGATACTCAAGTATCAAAGTTTTTGTAAGAATTAATGTAGGTAAGCGTATTAATTTTCTTACCTTATCCTTTTGCCACTCAACTATTTGAAGGCTTTCAAATTTAGAAATTGAACAATTGAGGACACTTACTGTTGCAAAGGGAGGGAGAAAACATCAAAGTTATAGCTAGATATCAGGAACCTTAATAGATATCAGGTTCTTTTCTTTGTCGTAAAATAGGAACTTGATTGCTTCACGGAAAGTAGAGGGGAAAAGAGGCAATGTTTTAAAAAATAGAGGGAGGACCTCTGGTTTGATAGGAGTCTTAGGAGAAGAAAAATTTTTTCTCATGAAAAATCAATTTCTACATTTTATGAGAAGTATGAACCAATGGGAAAAGTGAATTTTAAAACTTTCCATGAAATAGAAATTGATGGTACTTTTTTCTTTCCAAAATATCCTTTCAAGACCACAGTTAAAATTTTACAAAATATCAATAGATGGTTAGAATAAAATACTGAGTAATAATAATATAATATTATATTAATATTATCTTAATATTTATATAAATATAATATATATATTAATATTATAATATTTATTATTTTTTTAATATTTACACTTATACAGTATTTTTATTAATATTAATATAGTATTTATATTAATATATTAAAATTTATATTAATATAATATTATATCTAATATTATTTTTATTAAGATATTAAGAAATTTATTATATTAAAATATTAAAATATTAATATTATATTAATACAATAAATTAGTATGATCTAATGTTATATTGTAATATATTAATATTATATTTATAATAATATATATATAGTATTATTATTTATATAAAATCTAGGAGCAAGAATATATAGTTTTATATCTATTAAGGGTTTAATAGATATTCTATACAATTTTTGTAAGAAAATGGATGTTCAACCAAATACAAGCCATTCTTCAATAAATAATTTTTTTATGATCAATCAAACATATTAAAATTTTATTATTAAAAAATTATTTTTTTTTTAAAAAAAATTTATGAATCAAATGAATCTCATTAGTAATAAACCTTAGATAACGCGCTATTGAATTGGTTTTTTATTCTTTTTTTCAAAAGGGCCAAGCCTATTTACCATTAGTTGGTTCATGCCCTATTAGCTTTGACTCTGTACAGAATCAATTGTTCCTTAAATCATTGGGTTTATCTCGCATAATGTTAAAACGGCATGTTTCATCAAATCAATCCCCACCGTCCATGTCCCTCATCAAAACATCACATGTATCAGCGTATCACGCTATAGGGATTTATAAGCCTGGCCACCGCTTCGATTGAATCCGCCTCATGACAATCCCGAGCTCTCGCTGTGGGGAAATAACTCAGGGAGTAGGCACGGCTCTTGTTCTCGATCGATCGGACGCCCCCAAACCTCCACTTTTCCGTGCTCTTCGAAACACTGTTCTTCGAGAAGTAATCGAGAAGAAAGAACGATGGAGAGAAGGGAGAGATCGATCCAATTCGCGGAGGTCTTATTGATTCTAGGGCTTCTCCTCAGCTGCCCTCAACGTCTCTCCGCTCTCTCCATCACCGTAAACGATGTGGAGTGCGTGTACGATTATGTGCTCTACGAGGGCGATACCGTTTCAGGTAACTTCGTTGTCGTCGATCATGATCTCTTCTGGAGCTCCGATCACCCGGGCATCGATCTGGTGGTGAGTGATTCGAACCCCTTGATCTCGTGCTTGTTTCTTCCTAGGGTTTAGTTTCTTCTGAGTTTATGTCGAGTGGAGAGTCCGATTTGGCGGTTTGGGAATGGGATCGGCCTCCATGGCTAGAATTCCCTATAGAATCAAACTCAGAGTTTCATGAGCTATTGCTTTTCCATTATGTGGTGGAAGTCAATTGAATTCGTCCTTTCTGTTAATTAAAATCGATTCTTTCTTAATTTGCTTGGGAAATATGGAGTTCATATTGCATATGCTTTGTTTGTTTTTTTTTTTTTTTTTTTTTTTTTTTTGATTTTTTATGGGAATCTTTTGAACTCCGAAATAACTTGGTTTGATTGTTAGATGGTAAAGATGAAATTTTTGGCACTCCATTTTAAACATATTGCTGAGTTATAAAAGGAATTGATAGCAATGTCCATTGTGATAGTGCCGTCGGATAGGTAATCAAAGAGTTATTATGGGCTTGTTTGGTTCCCGGGAATTGGGAGGAGGGGGGGAGGGGGGAGTGTGATTACTTTGAAATTAAACAAAAAAAAATCCCTTTTGTTTGGTTGGAGTTTTCATGAGAGAGAAATTGGAAAAAGATGTTCCCATGGGAATACAATTCCCATGTTTCATGATATAGAAAAACCAATGGAGGTGGATTTTGAGAATTCCTATGGGATGGGTAGGCCTTTTCCTTTCCTCCAAAAATATCCTTTTAATACCATCCTCTCATTTAATATTAATATAAATATCAATATAATATAATATTATTTTTTATTAATATAATATTTATATTAATAATATATACTAGTATATATTAATATATATTAATTTATATTAGTATTATATTAATATAAAAAATTTTAATGATCTAATGTTATATTATATTAATATTATATTTATCTTAAAATACATATTATATTGATATACATATAAAGTTTGGGAACAAAATAGTATGATCTTATATTTATTGAAGATATAATAGATATTCTACATAGTTTTCTCAGGAAAGTAGATGCTTAACCAATAATAAGCC
>NC_025998.2:129086156-129176828 GCF_000442705.2 Elaeis guineensis
AATATACTCTAGTTTGTTACCTAATTGGCATGCATCACAAATTCTATTCTTTTCAAAATTCAGTTTTGGCAAACCAAGAACTAAATCTTTCTTAAATAATTTTGAAAGAGAGTGCACGCTAACATGTGCAAATCTACAATGCCACAGCCAACTAGTCTCATTAATTTTAGCATTCAAAGATACTAGGCATTGCATGTCTAATTTGGCTAAATCATTTAAATCTACCATATAAACATTGCCATGCCTATGTCCTATAAATTTAATGCCATCGTTAATAGGACTCGTCACAATGCAAACAGATGATTCAAAAACTACTTTATACCCTTTATCACAGAATTGACTAATGCTAAGTAAGTTATGCTTTAAACCTTTAACTAATAAAATATTCTCAATGTATTTGGAGGGAGTGATACCAATGTTACCTATCCCGATGATCTTTCCTTTGCCATTATCTCCAAAGGTGACCATCCCTCCATCCTTAGCATCAAGCGTGATGAATTGTGATTCATCACCAGTCATGTGTCTCGAGCATCCACTGTCAAGATACCATTTCCAGTTTCCTTCTTGGGATGCTAGACACACCTGCAAGCAAAGATCAAGTTTCTGTCTTAGGTACCCAAGCTTTCTTGGGTCCTTTTAGGTTAGTCAAGATGGTTCCTTTTGGAACCCATATTTTCTTTGTGTTTGCATATTTGTTAATAAGACATGTGTATGATTTATGTCCTATTCTTCCACATTTAAAACAAGTAATACTTGTAGACTTGTTACTTGAATAATTTACATAAATATCCTTCAAAAATTTTTATTTCTTCAGGGGTTTATAGCCAAGTCCAGCCTTATCATATATAGCTTTCTGATTATCAAGGATCATATTTAGTTTGTTTGAACTTAAGGTGAACTTATCTACTATAGATTTCAGCTTGTTAATTTCATCCTTAAAGTTTTGATTTTCTTGAATCAATGTGAATTTTTCAATTGAAAGATTTTTAGCTTGTTTTATTAAGGACTGATTTTCCAATTTCAGTTCTTTGTTTTTCTTCCCTATTTTCTTTAATTCATCAATTGAATCATAGAATGCTTCATGCAATTCTTCAAAAGTAAATTCACTAGTGGATTCAGAAGTTACCTCATTTTCGTGTGCCATCAGGCACAGATTGGCTTGTTCTGTTGAGGTTTCCTCGTCGGAGCTTGAGTCATCACTCGCACTCCAGGTCGCCATCATTGCCTTCTTTTTGAACTTCTTTGGACCTTTCTTCAATTATGGACATTCGGATCTGACATGTCCCGACTTCTTGCACTCGTAGCATATAAGGGGTTGATCTTTCTCCTTTTCTTTGCTTTGATCCCCTTTTGTGAATTTCTTTCTCATCCCCTGTTTCCTTTTTCTTAGAAACTTCTTAAATTTTTGGGTGATGAGTGCCATCTCTTCATCCTGTTCTTCATCTTCAGAGTCATCCGTTTCATAATCAGGCGAAGTTGTGGATTTGAGGGCAATGGTTTTTTTCTTTTTGACTTCATCCTCTTGATGTTGCTTCATGCTAAGTTCATGAGTCATCAAGGATCCAAGAAGCTCTTCTAGAGGTAGAGTGTTCAAGTCCTTTGCTTCTTGGATGGCAGTCACCTTGGCTTCTCAAGTTCTTGGCAGTGACCTGAAAATCTTCCTTACAAGTTCACTGTTAGTATAAGATTTGCCAAGACTCTTTAAACCATTGATTATATCAGTAAAACGAGTAAACATAGCAGTTATGAACTCATCATGCTCTATTTTGAATAATTCATATTTATGTACAAGCATGTTTATTTTAGACTCTTTTACTTGATTTGTTCCCTCATGGGTTACTTCTAACCTATCCCATATTTCTTTAGCAGATGCATAAGTAGAAATGCGATTAAATTCACTTACATCTAGTGCACAATAAAGGACATTCATGGCTTTGGCATTTAATTGTGCCAATTTCTTGTCAATCTCATCCCATTCTTTTTCGGGTTTGGTTGACTCCTCACCATCTATAATCTTGGTGGGTGTGTGAGGACCGTTCACTATGATACTCCACATATCATAGTCGAGTGCTTGTATGAATATCTTCATCCGAGCTTTCCAATAGGTGTAATTAGACCCATTGAAAAGTGGAGGTCTGTTTGTAGATTGCCCTCGGCTAGAGAAGTACCGACATGGGTTGCCATAGATCTTTGGCTCTTTGATTGTTAGATCAAAGAAGGGCTAGAGCACCGGCTCTGATACCACTTGTTGCCCAGCTATGCAACCCAAGAGGGGGGGTGAATTGGGTTTCTAAAAATTTTAAGCCCAACTGATTACTTATGATGAATAAGAGAAAGATTTTAATTCAATATTAATTACCTAAAGCAGGAATGCAAGAATATAATAAAGAAATAAAGTGAAGCGATAAAGCACACCACAAACACAAGGATTTATAGTGGTTCGGTGCTAACCTTGCACCTACATCCACTCCCCAAGATCCTACTTGAGAATTTCAATCCACTATATTTTGTATTCAACCCGAATACAAAACGTCGGAAACTCCGACACTAGCTATCTCAAGCTAGATCACTTGTTTTCTGGGTACAAGTAAACCCAAAACACTCCGATTTCAGGTTCGGATCAACCTTTTCTTGTTTTGGAAATCCTCCAAAAACAAGAATAAAAACTCACAAAGAGTTAGAAAAATTTTGAGCACAGATTAATACAATAACAGCTCCTTTAAATGAGCGAATATAACAATAAAAATTTTACTCAAATGAAGAACCCCTTTTCGGATTTTCTCAAAGTGGATGAACGCTTGAACGAATGCTTGAGAAGAGATTGATTGTTGATTGAAGATCTCTTTAAAGCTTTGGAAGATCTCTAGATCAAGGTTGAACAATAGGCTTGAAAGATCCTCTCTTTGAAAGCTCTTGAATCTCTTTCACAATCTCTCGTGTGAATTTTGGATCCTCTTTTCTTTTTCTCTCAAATTATCTCGTTGATCTCAGGCTTTTTCGTGCAGATTTCGGATCCTCTCTTTTATATTTGATCTCACGTTTGATCTCTATTTAATCTGCAATTTCTTTCACCATTTTAAGCATTTTACAGCATTAGAAGCAAGAGAAAATAATTTAGACAGATAAAGAGCCGTTAGAGCAATTTTAGGAAGCATAAAAGGTAATTAAAATGGGCAAAAAACTATCCGTTGAAGATATTTTCCGTCGCAGGGGTCGACTCATGAGTCGACTCATGCATCAGGAGTCGACTCATGAGTCAACTTCTGTTGCATTTATCAGGGAATGCGTTTCTGGAAATTCTTGGCTCAAATCAGTAGGGGTCGACTCATGAGTCGACTCATGCCTTGTGGGTCGACTCATGAGTCGACTCACAGGTCGTGCCAAGCCAGAAAACTAGCATGCCAAGGAGAATTTTTGCGTGCCAATCAGCTCACAGTGCCATGAGTTGACTCATGAGTCGACTCATGCACTTCAAACTTTCATAACTTCAAAAATATAAGTCCAAAAATAATGAAATTTTCACCAATAGTTTTCAAATCATTTGTTTTATCAAATGATACTATCAAATCAGGATTTTAGTGAAATTACGATTTTGCCCTTGAAGAGCATAAGGACTTTTTCATTTTAAAATTATTTGTATCCCTTCAATCTGCTTTGTAATCATCAAAATCAATTTAGGAGCAACAATCTCTATTATCTAGTACTATATGAGAATTGGAATAAAGAAAATTCTTGATATTTCTACTATGTGCCTTGATATTGTGTCCCTTATAGGTGGAGAGTGTTGCGAGGCTGAACTAGATGTGGGTCTAGTGCCATACAAGGCTTATATTCTTGCAAAATTTTTAAACGAAAATCAGCCCTGTGACACTTCGTATAGTGTCGCTACTCAAGAACTACTTGATAGAAAATTGGCATTGGCCCTCGTGTAAAACACCAACTTCTTTATTTCAAGCATTTCTTTTGCAACATTTTGAGTTTTTGACAATGCAATCAAACCTTCTTATCCTCATGCACACATATGCATATGCAATGAATCTATATACATGTGTATTTATGTATGCGCACACGCGTGCATGTACATATGCATGCATATATATATGTAGAGAGAGAACCTTATGATATGTAAGATACGGTAATATCAACAAGCACTCTTATACATATTATGCATAAACTAGTCGAAGATCCATGCATTGTGTGGGGTCAAATATAAAAAAATAAAATATATTAATTGTATCGTATTAAATAGTTATACTAAAGAGATATTCTTTCAACCCATTTGAGAAGCTGAGTTGACAACACTCCAATACTCCAATTCATATCTAATCCATTTTCAATCCTACGGCCATACAACCCATAAGTGTATGACAACCCTTTAAATGACAAATCAAGTATATCTAAGCATATACCACAACTATGCGAGCTAACATATTATTTTTAAATTTTAAAAATAATAATATACCAATTTATTTTTTTTAAAAAATAATATTTTTATTATTTTTTTAAAATAATATGTTTCGAACTCTGAATCGATCCATCAGATCAGAGCAAACCTGATAAATTATCCACAAACAGAGCATGGTACTGTGTCAATTTGAAAGCCAAATCTCTGCATTTAATAGCCTTCGACCAAGAAGACGGGCTCGATTCCGCCGTCTGCCCCTTGCTCGCCCATGGTGCCTCTGCCACAACCCTCCCCCAAGCCGAGAGAGATAGAAAAGTCCATAGATCCTTCGCTTATACATTATTCTTTTTATATATTATTATTAAAATAATAATATTTTATTATTATTACTAAAATAATTTTTTATTATTAATCAAATAATAATATTTTTTATTAAATAATAATAATAATATTTTATTATTAATAAAATAATATTTATTATTATTAATAATTTATTATTATTACTTGAATTATTATTAATAATAAATTAATATTTTAAAATAATATTATTATTATTATTTTAGAAATAATTTTTTTAAAAATAATATTTTATCCTTAATTTTTTGAAATAAATTTTTAAAAATAATATGTTATCATACAAATAGTATTTTTAAATTAATAATAAAAATATTATTTTTAAAATAATATTTTAAAAAATAATATTTTTTTATTATTTTAAAATTAATATTATTTAAATAATATTTTTTAAAATAATATTTTATTATTAATTTTTTGAAATAATTTTTTTTAAAAATAATATGTTATTATAAAAATAATATTTTTAAATTAATAATAAAAATAATATTTTTAAAAAAATAATATTTTTTAAAAAATAATATTTTTTAAAAAATAATATTTTTTAAAAAATAATATTTTTATTATTATTTTAAAATTAATATTTTTTAAAAAAATATTTAAATCATTATTAATAATAAAATAATAATATTTTTTTTTCTTTTTCCTCCTTCCTCAAATATTTTTTTTTTCCTTCCCATCCCTTCCTCCCGCCGCCTCCCCCCGACCCCCCGCCCCTGTCGTGTGAGGCCTAGGTTGCAGCCATTTGCATCACCCCCACCGTGGAATTGCCCCACCGCCGTCACCGCACCCACCGTCCGCGCCGCCTCCGACTTCGCACGACCACTAAACCCCCTCCTCTCCCCTACCCCAGCTCTGTTGTCACCAAACCCCCTCCACTCCTCCGGCTCTGGCACCACCAACCCCCTTGCCTTACTTGGGAGCTTTCTGATGCCAGCACCGGCTGGTGACGATGATTCCATCCCTTCCTCCCGCCGCTTCTCTCCATCCCTTGCCCCCGCCGCATGAGGCCCAGGCTACGGCCGTCCGCGCCGCCCCTACTGTGGCCTCGCCCTATCATTTTTCGTGCCACATCTGGCTCGTGCGACCACTAAACCTCCTTCCCTCCCTTCCCCCGGCTTCGGCACCACCAAGCCCCCTCGCCTCACTTGGGAGCTTTCCGACCCGACATCGGCTCCATGCGTAACTTGACGTAATTAATTTGTGTGAGGGTTTTTGGATCCCAGAGCAAAGAACCATCGCTAAAGCTAGTGACTGATTGGGAGAAGGTGGAGGCTGGAGGGGAGGAAGGGAAAAGCAGTCGTTGAAGGTGTCTGATGATGGCATCGTCACGATCTTCATAGAGGATATGGGCGAAGGAGTAAGAGCTCCTTAACCCAATCGGATGGAAGGCTTGAGCAGCCAAATAGGGAAGCTTAGATGATGCGTGGGGTTTTGTAACCACATGCATTTCGCTCCTTTGAAACCTTCCACATAATCCATTCTTTTTGAGGTACATGTGGCACAATCAAACTTATCTGAGGAGCTAAGTTGGTAATACTATAATATCACTTTATAAAGTATCGTTAATATATATATATATATATATATATATATATATATATATATATATATATATATATATATATATATATATATATATATGATACGGCAGCAAGCTTCCAATATAAGTACATTCCAAAAAAGATTTTGCTCAATTTTGTCCTCATTCAACTTTTATAATATAATCACACAAAACTACGCATGATAATAAAATCTTAAGCTAAGGTACTAGAATCTATAGCAGGCGTATTTGCATACTGCCAACAATATCCTTCTAGAAAACCAAAGGCATTAGAACCTGCCACCTCTTTTTCATTCAAATCATCATATATTTCTCTCAAATCCTCTTTCATGAGCGAGCTTCGCCTTCAAACATTCTATGTCGGTATCTAGCTTCCTGATCTTGGTCATTCCTAAAAATGTTGAAACTAATCACATGATAGAGAAGTTGCTACACACACATCTGCAGATTGAACCAAATATATGTCCTCAATGCCGAACATTTTGCTTTGTTTGATACTCAAGTATCAAAGTTTTTGTAAGAATTAATGTAGGTAAGCGTATTAATTTTCTTACCTTATCCTTTTGCCACTCAACTATTTGAAGGCTTTCAAATTTAGAAATTGAGCAATTGAGGACACTTACTGTTGCAAAGGGAGGGAGAAAACATCAAAGTTATAGCTAGATATCAGGAACCTTAATAGATATCAGGTTCTTTTCTTTGTCGTAAAATAGGAACTTGATTGCTTCACGGAAAGTAGAGGGGAAAAGAGGCAATGTTTTAAAAAATGGAGGGAGGACCTCTTGTTTGATAGGAGTCTTAGGAGAAGAAAAAATTTTTTCTCATGAAAAATCAATTTCTACATTTTATGAGAAGTATGAACCTATGGGAAAAGTGAATTTTAAAACTTTCCATGAAATAGAAATTGATGATACTTTTTTTCTTTCCAAAATATCCTTTCAAGACCACAGTTAAGATTTTACAAAATATCAATAGATGGTTAGAATAAAATACTGAGTAATAATAATATGATATTATATTAATATTATCTTAATATTTATATAAATATAATATATATATTAATATTATAATATTTATTATTTTTTAATATTTACACTTATACAGTATTTGTATTAATATTAATATAGTATTTATATTAATATATTAAAATTTATATTAATATAATATTATATCTAATATTATTTTTATTAAGATATTAAGAAATTTATTATATTAAAATATTAATATTATATTAATACAATAAATTAGTATGATCTAATGTTATATTATAATATATTAATATTATATTTATAATAATATATATATAGTATTATTATTTATATAAAATCTGGGAGCAAGAATATATAGTTTTATATCTATTAAGGGTTTAATAGATATTATATACAATTTTTGTAGGAAAATGGATGTTCAACCAAATACAAATCATTCTTCAATAAATTATTTTTTATGATTAATCAAACATGTTAAAATTTTATTATTAAAAAATTATTTTTTTAAAAAAAATTCTTTCTATGAATCAAATGAGTCTCATTAGTAATAAATCTTAGATAACGCACTATTGAATTGGTTTTTTATTCTTTTTTTCAAAAGGGCCAAGCCTATTTACCATTAGTTGGTTCATGCCCTATTAGCTTTGGCTCTGTACACAATCAATTGTTCCTTAAATCATTGGGTTTATCTTGCATTAATGTTAAAACGGCATGTTTCATCAAATCAATCCCCACCGTCCATGTCCCTCATCAAAGCATCACATGTATCAGCGAATCACGCCATAGGGATTTATAAGCCTGGCCACCGCTTCGATTGAATCCGTCTTATGACAATCCCGAGCTCTCGCTGTCGGGAAATAACTCAGGGAGTAGGCACGGCTCTCGTCCTCGATCGATCGGACGCCCCCAAACCTCCACTTTTCCGTGATCTTCGAAACACTGTTCTTCGAGAAGCAATCGAGAAGAAAGAACGATGGAGAGAAGGGAGAGATCGATCCAATTCGCGGAGGTCTTATTGATTCTAGGGCTTCTCCTCAGCTGCCCTCAACGTCTCTCCGCTCTCTCCATCACCGTAAACGATGTGGAGTGCGTGTACGATTATGTGCTCTACGAGGGCGATACCGTTTCAGGTAACTTCGTTGTCGTCGATCATGATCTCTTCTGGAGCTCCGATCACCCGGGCATCGATCTGGTGGTGAGTGATTCGAACCCCTTGATCTCGTGCTTGTTTCTTCCTAGGGTTTTGTTTCTTCTGAGTTTATGTCGAGTGGAGAGTCTGATTTGGCGGTTTGGGTATGGGATCGGCCTCCATGGCCTTGAATTCCCTATAGAATCAAACTCAGAGTTTCATGAGCTATTGCTTTTCCATTATGTGGTGGAAGTCAATTGAATTCGTCCTGTCTGTTAATTAAAATCGATTCTTTCTTAATTTTCTTGGGAAATATGGAGTTCATATTGCATATGCTTTGTTTGTTTGTTTATTTATTTTTTTTGATTTTTTATGGGAGTCTTTTGAACTCCGAAATAACTTGGTTTGATTGTTAGATGGTAAAGATGAAATTTTGGCACTCCATTTTAAACATATTGCTGAGTTATAAAAGGAATTGATAGCAATGTCCATTGTGATAGTGCCGTCGGATAGGTAATCAAAGAGTTATTATGGGCTTGTTTGGTTCCCGGGAATTGGGAGGAGGGGGGGAGGGGGGAGTGTGATTACTTTGAAATTAAACAAAAAAAAATCCCTTTTGTTTGGTTGGAGTTTTCATGAGAGAGAAATTGGAAAAAGATGTTCCCATGGGAATACAATTCCCATGTTTCATGATATAGAAAAACCAATGGAGGAGGTGGATTTTGAGAATTCCTATGGGATGGGTAGGCCTTTTCCTTTCCTCCAAAAATATCCTTTTAATACCATCCTCTCATTTAATATTAATATAAATATCAATATAATATTATATTATTTTTTATTAATATAATATTCATATTAATAATATATACTAGTATATATTAATATATATATTAATTTATATTAGTATTATATTAATATAAAAAATTTTAATGATCTAATGTTATATTATATTATATTAATATTATATTTATCTTAATATACATATTATATTGATATACATATAAAGTTTGGGAACAAAATAGTATAAAGTTTGGGAACAAAATAGTATGATCTTATATTTATTGAAGATATAATAGATATTCTACATAGTTTTCTCAGGAAAGTAGATGCTTAACCAAATATAAGCCACTTTGAAATAAATTACTTTTCCATGGACAACCAAAAATATCAAAACCATTTTTTTAGGCATCATATTCTTAGAACTCGACTTCTCAGGAATAACATTCCAAGGAAGGAAAGTTGTTCTTACGAACCAAACAAGTCCTATATGTCTTATGTTGCCTGAAGATCGGCTGGCTTGTATAAAAAGAGTTAATCACCTTCCTTTACCATAAACCGTGTTTATAAATACATGTGTTTCTAAATCATGTCTTTAGTGTCACCATAAAAAGAGTTAATCGCATTCCTGTACCATAAAAAGAGTTAATCATATGTTGCCTGAAGATTCGCTAGCTTGCATAAAGAGAGTTAACCACCTTCCTTCTCCATAAACAGTGTTCTAAATACATGTGTCTTTAGTGCCACTTTTGAAGCAAGTCTTGAATGATACATTGTTGCAAGCTATGGTAGTCTATTAACTGCTTGTACATTGCTGGTCGCATTTTTGACTTATCCGGCTGCAACACTAACAATTTGTTGTTATGGAGAAAGGATTATGTGTTGTGAAATGTATCATGCTTAACTCTTCTGCCATAAAGTCATGGATGTTCGAATGAATTATGAGCTGCAAACCTAGGAATGACTTATCTTAAAACCTCTATTGTGTTGCTATGACCCATAGAATATCTCTCTAAAAATCGATGCTTAACCACTGCTTTCTCAGAGATTCAGCCAAGCTAGTTGATAGGAATGCTCATTTCTTTCCATCTTTTAATTTAACTTCCCAACTAGCTCAGAAAATTTAACTTCTCCACCAGTTCAGATAGCAGTACATTTTTCTGAAGCACCTCCATCAATAATGAGACTAATGATTTGGCTGGGAAGGTGACTTGAGTTCTAGGAATATTGGTTTTTCACTGATCAGTGCTGAGCATCGCATAAATGCAAAGTGTTACATGATGATTAAATGAGGCATAGCTTAGGTGGTTCTTTACTTTCATCATCATTTACTTGAGTTCTGAAGTTAATTCTGCTAGTGTTACCTGCATTTTAGGACACATAATCAAAATATGTCCTAATCCACCATACTTATAAATAACATATGACAATCTCTCTTTTGGCCCAATCATCTTAGTTTCCTAGAGTTGTTATTGTGGTAGGCATCCTGGTTTTGAGGCTTTGGCTATGGAATTATTTTTATGTCTTAAATTGGCTTGCAGGTTGTCACTTGCTGTTTTGATGTATCTTCAATTTGTATAGCTACATGCTCCCTTCACTATACAATAACATGAAACCAGCCATTGCATCTTGTACCAGTCTCTGGAGTCCCAATCTATACTTTGCTGCTAACATTTCTTTATCTTCATAAATCTAGCTGGAATTGTATAACTTAAAGAATTTGTCAATATACATGCATAGTATTTTTTTTTCTCGAGCTTGATAGAATATTCGTAAGCAAGCTGTGCTGGTTATCCATGGGGAAAATCTTCTATTTTAAGTGTATTTATCACCCAATATTATCACTATAAGTCTGCCGCTGATCTTATTTGCTTCTTGAACATAACTCTTCCACATATGCTCAGCTCCCCTCAACTTTGCTGTATGGTATTGCACCTTTGGGCTTATTAAAATCCAAAAATTGTGAATTCCATATATGTCCATGCAAACAAGAAGATCCTATTATATCTATGAAATCCCCAATTTGATGAGCAAACTATGGAGAAAAATTGAGAAAGATACCTTGTCCTTTTTGGCAAAGCATGTCAAAATTTTGGGATTTTTTTTTTCTAAATATCAATTTGGATGCATGCATTTGTTGCATAAGCATGTTGAATACAATAATTATGTAGTCATGTATACATTATACAATCATTCTTATTAGTACTAGATACCTTACTCATTCAATTTTTTAAGAATAAAGTTGATATTAGATAATTGATATATGTGATTTGTGATTTTATAGCAATCATTAGATTGTTAATTTTACTAATTTCTTTTGCTAATTTAATGGATGTTCCTTAGATAATTTACTTAAGCATTTAATAAGGTTGGTCCTCATCTCATCCCCTACCTCTTCTAAGTAGTACATTAAGTTTTAAAGGTTATACTGGGCTACTCAGGCAAACATTAAAATTGCATTATTGCTGGGACAAAAATCCTTCCAACGTACATAACTTTGATTCCACATTTCAGTGGCAAACCTAGACCAAACCATGTATGTGAGTGAGCAATCTCTCAAAACCACTAAGTTTCTTGCTACATAATCTTTGATCTTTGTCATCTTTCCGCCAAGCCCTTTCTCACTTTATAGGAAGCTGTTTGTGTTGCCACTTGTGGCGTGCACAACCTCAAGCCTACAGTTGAGATGTTTGGGGAATGGATAAGATTTGACACCGCAATGTATTCCATTGTTCCCCAAGTGGGGATTGAGTATGACACACCAAGAGTGGTGTTGGCGCCCCCCCTCCTCTCTCTCTCTCGTGTTTGGGGGTTCCCCCCGGGGGATGGAGGGGGGATGTGGTTATAGTGGAAAGCAATTAGCACCTGCAATTAGTGGAAAGCAAACATTTTTCTGCTTTATAATATTTGTAGTGGTTGTAGGGGATCCTTATAACATCTCTATTCATCTCATCAATCCCATATACCTGAACTTTTGTTTTTTTGAGAGAGAGAAAAGGAGGGAGACCCACTGGTACTATAACCATCTAGGCCTGAATACTTGAACCTAGAATCTCTTGTTAATTAGAGGGGTATGACCACTGGAACAAGCTAGAATTCATTATGTAAACTTATTTCTAAAATGAGCATGCTGTACTGAAATTAGCATGCATACGCCTGTTATTGAAATCCCTTCACCCTAATTACTAGTTATATATTTCATGAAGATTATAACCTGGAACGTAGACATCTAACTCGTGAAAGTTCTCATCATCTATCCTTTTATTCCATTGATGTCCATCCCTTCAACAAATCGAGGTTTGTTGGACCTACCCATACTACTTGGTACCTTGTGTACCATACCGAGTAAATTACCACCATGGTATGAGGGCTTCATTGATACTCTACTAATATGTGATATAGTTGTTGTCCCACATTCAACAGCATGCCATGTGATGGTATAGGGGTGTACCATATCAACCCATACCATATCAATATGGTACTATTATGGTGCAATAAAACTTGTTTCAATTTTTGCATCGACGATTTGAGATGCTAATGGGTTGTGTTGCCTTTATTGACCATGCTTGTTGAAACAATTAAGTGGAGTGGAGCATAAGCTTAAACATGATATGCAAAACTAAAGTGGTTTAAGCCTTCCTAGTAGATCTAAGCATTATCTTATTTTTGTTGCCTTGCCTTCTAGAGAGTGATTGTTATTCATGTGGAATATTGTTAACAATTTGAAGGATCTTCTCAAGGTCATTATTGAGTAGAAATTACTGTTATAAGGTATTGCTTTCACCTAATGTAGCATGAACTTCTCTAAAGTCTTTATGCAAGATGTTTTACACTTTTTGTCTCTTTGGTGTAAGGCAATTCTTACATTTAACACTCATCAGGAGGAAGAAAGAAGAATATTTGCTATACTGGGCTGTTTGTGTTGATTATATGTATCTCTTCCCTTTTACATATTGCTTTTAAATCATTTTTTTTTTAAATGTATGCACTCATACTATGTTTATGTATGCGCACCTTAGTGTACCAGCAATATCACATCATCATGCAGTATGGTGATTGTGCCATGACATGTATAGATTTTGCTTGCAATCCGCTTATGGATGTATTCAGTTTCAAATGTTCCAATTTTTTCTTTTAGCTCAGTGATTGCTAAGTTGCTTCAAATTGATAAAGGACAAATACGGAGCTTATGCTGGCAGACATACCTTTAACTTTAAACTGCACTTTGATATATGGCCATTAGTTCGGTTTTAATGTGCCTGATTTTGTGGGCATGTCTTCCTTCATCTCAATGCGTAGCATAGTTGTTGGTATCATAACCTGACAATTTATATTGAATTCTGTGGCATATTGCTGACATTCCTTCAAATAATATGCAGGTGACATCTCCAGGGGGAAACACTGTGCACTCTATGAAGGGAACTTCGGGTGACAAATTTGAGTTTAAGGCTCCACAAGCTGGAATGTACAAGTTTTGTTTTCATAACCCAGACAGAACACCAGAGACTGTGTCTTTCTACGTGCATGTTGGTCATATTCCCAACGAGCATGACCTGGCCAAAGATGGTTAGTCCCATGAAATATTTGCTATACACTACAGTGGTTTGCCTTTTGGGGGCTTTTACCCATTCCTTTTTCCTTTCTTGCTTTTCAAAAATATGCTATATATATAGAAAATATGACAAGGACAAGAACTTGTCTATTTTTTCTGTTGGGTAAATGGTGATGGTCTTATAGATGTCTTGCTATGGATATTTCTAATTTAACTTAACTATGCTGAATCACATCAAAAACTTAACTATGCTGAAGGTTCATTTTTTAAGATAATTGGCACCATGCAGGTTTCCTCCCATTGCACCGTGCTTCCATTCTTTATCTAATAAAAACATCATTTTTTTCATGTTAATATGACACCTGAATATTGCAATGCACTGGTGCAGATTGCTATTCACAAATTTTCTTTGATTTTTTTTTTTAAAAAAAAAAATCTTGCAGAGCATTTGGATCCCATAAATGTAAAGATTGCACAGCTTAGGGAAGCATTGGAGTCCGTTACAGCAGAACAGCGGTACCTGAGAGCACGTGAAGCTCGCCACCGCCATAGTAAGTTAAATTACAAAACTCAACTCAATGAAGCTTTAATCCCAAACTAATACGTTAAATTACATAACTTTATATGTTATGATATTAGCTAGACAGTGGAAGGAAACACATTCTAGCACTGCTTGGAGTTCTTAACTTTTACAATTTTCTTGGGTTAATCTAAATCAAAGAATTCTTATGAAATCAGCCTTTAGCCTTCAGACTTTTCCAACTGCTAAATAGTTTTTATAAACAGTTGGTTTGAACTTAGAGACATTTTCAAGTAGAAAATAATTGAGGAAAAAAAAACTGAAGCCTCGTTAAAATTATGTTATATTTCAAAAAGAATTTCAGAGATAATTAAAGAGCATATGAGTGTTAATTATGTATTGGTTATGTATAATGGCCCAACCAAACACGCGCGCACGCACACACAAAGAAGAAGAAGAAAATTTTGTTTTTGTTTCCCTGTGATAAACACCATGGATCAGGATACTAATCATATTCACCTTGCTTAGGATATTATATGGTGCTAACTGCAAGCCTGATTGGTTTGATCATGATTTTTTTTTTTTTTAAAGAAAAGATTTGGGGAAGGTAGTTATGTAATAGAAAAGCTAAAGGTTTCAGTTTTAGATCAGCTCTCGTTTCCCTGGGAAATTAAGCTTTAATCGGGATTTCTATAGAACATGTTAATTTTTGTTGTTTTCCTCCTTTAGACAAAATGACAGATCCTATGATGTCAAATAATAATGCTGTTTAAAATCTTCAAGAGATGAAAGCTTTCAAAATTTTGTTGAGCACAAGTCCGTGACCGAGTTGGAAAATTTTGCAAGTATTGTTTGCAAGAACACCATTTGTTTTTTTTCTTTTATTTCTTGCAAACAGAATCTCTTGTCAAGTAACAGTATTGTATATTGACAGTATTGCAAACTGTTTTATGTTGTGTCCACTGGTCATTCTTTGCTGAAGCATTTAGTTGGAAAATTAGAAACTATTTCTTACCTTCGTTGGTCATTCTTTGGTGATGCATTTAGTTGAAAATTGAAAAGCATCTCTTACCTTCATTGGTTCTTTTGTATGCACACAGCAAATGAGAGTACTAGAAGGCGCCTTATCTTCTATACAATAATGGAGTACTTGGTGCTAGCATGTGCTAGTGGACTTCAGGTAGTCTACATCCATCGTCTGTTCAACAAATCCGTGGCATATAACAGAGTTTAATGCTTCAGATGTTATCAACTCTGCAATTTAATATGTTTTTTTCATATCCTCCATAGTTTTTTAATTTAAATAAAACAAAGTTTTTTGGTCATCTTTTGTATCTTTAGCTTCATTCAGCAGCTGAGCTGAGTTCGTGAGTTTTGTTTAGAGTTTTCTCGTCTTGTAATCACAAGGATTATATTTATTCTAATGATTTATGTTACCCGACAAGAAAGGAGAAGAAAAATGGCTGGCTTGTGCTCACGAAGTGAGCGAATGCAGACTGATTTTGGATATCCTATCCTTTCTGAAACTATAATTTATGTAAGCTTTTGAAGTGTATTTATGACAGATCTGTTGGCTTAGTACTGATATAGCATCATGATATATGTTTCCAAGAGATGAATAATCTTATAATATTTGAGAATATAGAGCTTTTTACTCATGACTAGTTTTAAGGATCCGAGGTCATGGAGGTTATGAACTTCTTGGAAGTGAGATTTATTTTGTTTGACAACAATTGTATCTGAAATGTGAGAAAAAAAAAAAAAAAATGCCAGAAAGGGTAAAATAACAAAAAAATTGGTTTGTGGTGATCAGCCTGAAATTAGGCTGTACTAGGGCTCGTTAAGATTAATTTTCTGCGAATCCATTTCATTTATCAACACAATTAATATAGATGGATAATGGATCGGGCCATCCACGACATGGCTTGGTCCGGCATAAGTCGGGTCGTGTCAGGCACAGTCCGTCAGCTGTCGTGTCGTGCCGGCATGGCTCATAAGAGGGGGTGGGGTTGGGCTGGGTTGAGATTTTTTGATTCGCGGTTAGGCCTACGACGGTCCGTAAGGGCTTGGGCCGGCATGATTCATGGGTCGTGCACGGCATGACTCATGTGCCAGTTCGGTCTTTTGAAAGGGTCGTGCCATGCTGTGCCATGGCACGGCCGTTTGGGGTGTGGGGTGCAGGCATGGCGGTCGGAGGAGGGCGGAGGTGGTTTTGGGGCTACACCTTTCGTGGCTTTATCATGTCATCGTCTATGCCATGGCACGGCCGTTGGGGTGTGGGTGCAGGCATGGCGGTCGGAGGAAGGCGGAGGCGATTTTGGGGCTATACCTTTCATGGCTCCATCACGTCATCGTCTATGCCACACCCATCGTTTACCTCCGGCTTCACGCAATCACCACCCTCCCTCCTCTCCCCTCATGCCTTGGTGTCCATTCGTGCCAAAGCCATCTCTGCGGAACCTCCTCCTCCCTCCCCTCCCCTTGCGATGCATCCGCCGTGGTCCCGTCTCGCCATCGTTCGTGTAGCATCCGTTGTCCGCCTCAGGCTTTGTATAACCACCATCCTCTCCTCCCTTCGGATCCCAGCGTCCGTCTGCACCAAAACCTCCAGCCCCCCAAATCCCCTTCGCCCTCCTCTGCTACTGCATCCACATCTTATGCCTGTAACGGATCGAAACGGGTTGTGCCAATAACAGTCAGAAATGGATCGTGTCTGGCATGATCTATTTTTTTTTTTTTTAAAAAGAAGAGATCCGCGGGCCAACAAGCCATATCAAGCACGGTCTACCATCCATCGGGCTTAGAGCTGTGTCGGGTTGGGGTCTGATGCTAATTATGCCGTGCCTGATATGGCCATTTAGCTTCAGGCCTGATGGGCCTGGGTCGGGCTGTGTCAGGCACCGTGCCCTTCTCTAACAATTAGGATAGGATCTTGAGAGCCTATGCTTGTAAATGCCTGGTGAAATTGATACCAGCTCAAAAATTAGAGAAAATTGTTAATTTGTTTGTGCATAATTTTTGCCAGATTTATGACTAGCCTTATAAGCTCACAGAAGATAGATTGCAGAGCTGATGTATGACTTTCATTGTTGCACCTTCAATCAGAAAGTTTGCAGGAAAACTTTTAAATTCACGTTCAGCCAACGATACGTACTTTTTCTGGGCTATAAGAAAATGATCTTCCATTGAAGTAATTGAACACAAATCTCAAAGTATGCAGTGCATCACGTCACTGGTAGTGAAAACTCATTGTTGCCGATATTTATTCATTTGATTAAAATGATGCAGAGATGTACAACTGAACATATAAAAAAATAAAAAGGAAGAGAAAACAAAGCATATGTAACCAAGCAATTATCTTCCTTACCTGCTTTGCTATCTAACATGTTACTTGGAGCTTGGTAAATGCTTAAGCATTCATCGGTTCGGTTCGGTCACCTGTAATTTATTTTCCCTCGCATAAAGCTGATATCTGCTTTCTATGGCCAATTCTTCTGCCTCGCCGTCATTCTCATAAAACCTCTCTTAACCAATGTGAATTGTTTGTTCCTGTAGATATGTATCACATCTATTAGATTTGTAGACTGTTGCTAGGTGACATAAAATCTAACATAACTTTCAGAATTAATGTGATATGTACACATTAGTCAGCATATGGAGATATTAAGGCAGCATTATGTGGCTCAAATTTTTTTTTCTTTATATAAAAAAATTGGCTAAAGTATTTATTATTTTATAGTACTACTATCCCCCTCATGTCTCCAATTATTCGTTTCTTTTCGTTGGACGTTCTGTTGATTGCTCACGCTTCCTCAGTTAACCGTACGTCCAATCTCCATGTCAGAGGAGTTGAATCAGAAAAGAGAGAGGAGAGGGAAAAAAAAAAAAAAAAGGAAGAGGAAGAAGATCGCCGGTGCATGGAACAGTTTATCTTGTTATTATTTTATGTAACGCCGCATTACGATGGCAAATAAAATCTAGCCACCCTCTTTCCACTTTTGCCCCTATCACCCTTCCGTTTATTCATCGCCCAAATACCTCAATGCATGCCACGTTATGCCATCCAAATACAAGGGTATATTTGGAAATCCAATGGTCAAAAAATCACCCTCCGAAGCCCAAACCGATCGGTTTATGTATTACCTCCTGAACTCCGTAGTAAGATCAGAATTACAGGGAGAAGGATTCGGAGTTTGGGTGCATCGGATCGACGGCGGAGGATGCTGGCGATATTCGAGCGGACGGTGGCGAAGAGCCCCGTCGGCTTGGGGAACGTGAAGTCGGGGCCGGGGAAGAATGGCGTCGGTGAAGTCGCCTCGCCGGGCGGCCACTTCGCAGCCACTCGCAGAGGGGCGGTGACCATAAGACTCGGCTCTTCCGCTGCCATATCGTACACCGCGGAGAAGCAGAACCCCCTCCTCCCCAGGTATATATTAAGAGAGAAAGGAACCTTTCTTTTGTTTAAATCTTGGAAACTTTCAATCATCAAATTTTTCTTATTTTTCAGCCATGAAATAATTATGAATAAATGTCTTCATTTTCTTGAGTACACTGCAAGTTGAAAACAAATCTAGAGAACTTTTTTTTAAAAAAAAATTATTATTATTATTATTGTTTTTTTTTTTTTTTTTTTTTTTGTGGGTGGGGGTGGGGGTTGGTAACGTGTGTGTGTTAGTTTTTGTTATTCTTATACAGGGAGTGTTTGTTCGCCCCTCTCTCCATCTGAACTAATTTTTGCTTTAAATTCTGTACTTCTATCGATTTTATGAGCTAATTGTGTGAGGCTACTTCTCGTAAACATTGGTTGTGTGCTGGATAAAAAACAACGTTGATCGTCTGTTATGAGTGATTCATAGACATTGTTAATCACCTTATGATGGCTTTACATAGGGTTTGAGTTATGAAGAGTTGTTTTTGTCTCTTGGTTACATATGAAAAGCACATAGGATGAAATATTTTTCATATAAACTTAAACATTATTTGCATCATCGCTCTTTATGTTGAAACATTATCTTAATATTTATTTATTTTATTTTGGCTATATGTCAATAGCCAAAGTTACTCTGAAATTGGACTTAAAGTTGCCACAATTCTGCTTATAATTAGATGGCAGATGTGCATCCATTGTATAAGTTGTTGTGTCAGGTATCTTGTTATGTTTTTGATGAGTATATTTATGTCTGAATGAAGTATTTAAGAAAGATGGCATCCAACTCAAACATAAACGACAAAACATGGTTAGCAAATTTAAGGTTGATAGGTGGATCATCTTTGGATGGAATACCAACTTTTGCACAACATTCAAAGGAGATTAATTGGATTGAAGCTTATGGCATGTTATTTCCACCAAGAACACTTGGTTTGAAACGATTGATTGTCCCATATACGAGTCATGGTTTGTTCATGATGGAATGGAGCAAGGCATTTAACTCGAATTGACCATTTCATGCCAATGCTAGATTGGTAGACCAGTAAATTTGAACTTTACAAATTAAATTTGCAATACCTGCTCCTCTAGAATTAAGGTTTCAGCCCTAAAACTGAGAACTTCTCATAATAATTACCTTGTCAATATCATTTATACTTTAGCTGAGGAGTTGTACCCCATTAATTCATTAGGTGACACCAGCGAAGCAAATCGTTCTTTATTTTACGGGTTAAATATTAAGTCTTGCTGTCGTGCACCTCTACTGAGTTTCCTAGTTATTATGTTCTGCTTTTTACCACCTAACAAATGGCAGGCAATATGTTTTGTGTTGGCCTACTAGATACATATAGCAGTGGAAGACACATTATTGCAATTTTGGTTATTGTTTACCTAACTAGTTGCTAGTTAGTCTGTCTTGCACCATCAAGTGAAGCAGGGATGATTTCTTGATGTTTTCCTTTGACAGTCTTTTATTAATCCAAGTTGTTTGTTGCGATGTGTTCTCAACCTATGACCATCTAAGTCAAACATCTTATGGTTTTTGCCTGATGCTCAAATTTAGTCTTTTGAATATGATCAAGAATATGGCTTATCAGTTGTGAGCTGAGTATCTGAATTCATTCTTCTAGGATAGTCTTGGAATCTGATATTACTTATTTTTAGTGTTATGCTGATCTGTGTTGTGAGCAATATCAAGGGTGGTCTGAAAATTCATATCTTTCTATGGATATCTCACACTATATGATTGTTGAGAATTGAATTATTAATCTTGGAAAAACTGAACTTGGTCGACTAGTGCTTAGTGTGATGGCTTGCCTTCTTGGTTCGTTTCTAGGAGAATTGAGAATAGAAGAGCCAGTTCTAGTCATGCAAGGGGTGCACTACCCTCAAGTACAGAAGTCTTTTTTCTCTGTAAAATTCGCATGGTTGTTTTCCATTTCTGAAGATGCATGTACATTACCACAAATAAATGTCCACCATGAATGTTGTTGGTAATGATGCATACAAAGGACAAATAAGTTCTAAATCTTGTACCAACTTTTGGCAAGTGGGGATTGTCATGTTCTTTTTATTCTTATTATGTCTCACACTCTCACTATTATTTTGCTTTCTCTGAATTGGACTCGTTAGCCAATGTGATATTCTAAAATTCATGTTTGTCCTCTAGTTTTCTTTTTCTTTTTTTTTTTAAAAAAAAACCTTTTTTAGTCTCTCTTCACTTATTTTACCTATGTCAGTGATCTTCAGAGGCAATGTCCACATCCTTGTAATTTTTTTGCTTCACTCAGTTTTCACCAATTAACATTATCAGTAATGCTTTTTACTTTTTCATTTGCTGTCTTTCTCTGCAGATTATTTGCTTCTGTGGATGACATATATTGCTTTCTTCAAGGGCACGTTCGGAATATTGCTCATTTGAAGCAACAGAATGTATTGAACAAGACTGCCAATGAAGTTACTATTGTAATTGAAGCTTACAGATCTTTAAGGGACAGAGGACCTTATCGTGCAGACCAAGTGTGAGAGATCTTAATGGAAAATTTGCATTCATTTTGTTTGATTGCTCAGCAAAATTCACCTTTATTGCTTCTGTAAGTAAACCTTATAACCAGTATCCTTTTTACTACTTTTTTCTTTTCTTCATGTCAAATTTAGTTCTTTATCCCACACAGAAAAGGTCATAATGCAAAGCAGTTTGGAAGTCAGGTAATCTGATGCCATGTTGGTGTTGGAGACACAAGCCAAGGGGGCTGTGGATAGAAGAATTCAAGAGAGAAAGGGAAGATGATAAACTAATTCAGGAGCTTTTCAAATTCCAGATATGGATCCCCTTGGTTTACTTGACATCCCCTTCACCCTATAAACTGGAATTTGTAAGGTTTGGAATGAACATTTGAACCTTGATTACTTCCTCATAGTTATAGAGAGTTTGTAAGTTCATCCTTGTCTTTCAAATATTTCCCCAGAGCACCAGGGGATCAAATACCCATTTTGTTGTCTCATACTCTATTGTTTGTTGCTATTCTCTTTTTTATCATACATTGCTGCATTGGCATCTCTTTCAAGTTCCCTCTGCTTCATTGTTTCTAATTGTTTCTGGAAGTTACTAATCTTGTAAATTCCAAACAAAGCTTGTGGAATTCACAGGAGAGGGAAAAAACTAGAGACTAGAGAGATAGGGAGAGAGGCAGTTACCAGGATGTGGACTAGGCTGTTAACAATTATTAGGCAAGAAAGTTTCCTCTTTGAGAACTTAAGAATCCTAACTTTCTGAATTTGAATCAAAGAATGCTATCTCTCACATCTTGGTTCAGGACTATAGAAAAGTATGAGTTTTTGTCCATTTCTTGATGGTCTTTTAAGTTCGTAGGCTATGTAAATTATGCATATCTGCTTTTGTAGAGCATGGTGATATTCCAATAAAAACAGTTATATCAGGGTTGTCAATGGTAAAAATTGTGGAAATTCTGTGTCTAGTAAATTTTGGTCATCCTAATATTTGATAGCAGTTGGATTAGAAGACTGAAGAACCAGATAGTTTTACAATCCTTGTTCATTCTTCTATAGGTGGTGCAAGAATCAAGGGTGTACATGCATATTTGCAATATGCAACATGTTTCCTGAAAGGTGAATAATAAAAAAAGTATGGCTAAGAATTATTCATATAGTATAGTACAGTAGTACTATACTCTAACATCCATAATCAATATTCATTGCCAGGTGTAAGTTGCTGATATTGTTTGGACGTACATTACAGATCAGTCATGATTACTGGAGCATTTTTCTCCTTTTAAGAGATATTGGGCATTATAGAAAGGATCACCATATGGAACACACTTGAGAAAGAAGAAAAGGCTTCATATTTAGATCTTTCATATTTTTTGCATGCCACTTGTTTGGTATTATTTGTGTGACTTGGTTCAGTTAATTTGAATCAACACTCAAACTCTACATAGATCTTGTTTTGTTTTATACAGGATACTGATGGTAGCATTCCCTTTTACTGGGGAACTGATTCAGAAGACCATCTTGTTCTTTCTGATGATGTGGATATCATAAAAAAGGGCTGTGGAAAATCATTTGCAGCATTCCAAAAGGTATAATACAGGAAACAATTACAGATAATAAAGCTATCAAGTCCTATAGTGAGGTTCATTTCCTATTCCATTATGGCCCTTTGTAATTTTGTGATGTTTCAACCAGGTTGCTTCTTCACGACCTCGAGGGGATTGCAGAGTTTTGAACATCCTCTGAATGAGGTGAAGCTTATGTTGAGGGTTGACAGCCAAGGGGAGGTGTGTGGTGTGACATATGAGATTGATGCTGAAACTAAAAAGGGATCAGGCATGCCGAGGGTTGGGAGTGCTGCAAACTGGTCTTTTCATTACTAGTCTACCGAGTACCATCTACTGGGGTTTTCATGCTTTTGCCTTTGGTAATAGTTTACCGATGCTTTGACATTCTGGATCCTTTATGGAATGTTTTATGCATAAGTGGGGAACTTTATTGCACAAAGAGTTGAGCTTTATGTGAGTGCGCTTTATCCTTTGGACCACCTATAATTTTCCCATATCTGTGCAGGAAATGAAACTCGGTGTTTATTTAAGATTCTTACAACCATGCCTTGTAGTTTGTAGTACTACTATTTGAATAATGCAGATTCTATAGAACTAAGAAAAGCATTTTTTGGGTTGTTGAATATGATCTTCAGAAACAGATTGTCTAGCTTAATTTTATTTTATAGATTGCATCCCATAAACCAAAATAAAGTTTGAAAGGTGTAAAGCAAGACCTGAAGAGGATAAAATGACTTCACTTGTATGTGTTGTTTTGGTGGAGGAGGGGTGTCAAGCTGATGCTCACATCGATGCTTATGTGAGTAATGAAGATGCCTGCTTGTGGATGTATGATGGGAATTAAGGGAATGGAGTTACCATCCAACTAGTGTTTTACCAACCTAAGTGAAATTTTGCAGCTTGATGTTTGCGACTTATAGCATTTTCATGTCTTATGACTTTATTGCTAATTTTTGATGGTGTTCTGTAGTGCTTGTTAAGAGAGAAGAGGTATTGGCATCTCATGGGAAATCCAAGTACCCAAAATGTGAACTCTTATCTGGAGTCAGTGATATGTGCAAGTTCTGATGGGAGGAAGAGAAGAAATTTAAGCAGTGAAAGTTATGGTAGAAAAAATTTTTCACTGATTGCAGGATCATTGGACTTTTGGGACAACTGGGTCTTCCTTGCCATGTATTCCAGGTTATTGTGGTAATTGGTATAAACTAAATATTATTAGGGTTGCTGCTAATTTCTTTTGCGCTCTTGTATCGTTTTTACTTGAGAATGATGACGTGCCCCAATCTCAATTATCAATTTGCGTGTGCTGAAGTGCACATGTCTGCATTTTTTGCATGTGTTTTTTGATCAAAAAAAGAAAAAAGCGTTCTTGCATGTGTGGCTTGCATGTCTGTATGCATAGGGCATGCGGAGAATCCATATTTCTCGGCTCTTACCGATCAACAGCAGAAATGAGTAGAGATGACCAGTAGCAACTGATTTTGTTTTGTTTGATTTTAGTGGAAACACAATTCTGTTTGGATGTCAGCAGAAAAAGGAAAGACAAGAAAGGTTCTTTTCTAATTAAATTTGTTTCTATTGCAGTTATGCAGTTATGCCTCTGTCCTTTCTTTGTTTTTCTTATATTATCTTTTCTTGTGTTTTTCAAGAATTTTTTATTTTTGTCTGTGAATTTCTTTATAAACTTTCATCCTGATCATCTCTCTCCTTTTGAATGGCTAACTATCACTTCCTAACCGATCCAAGAAAGCAATGCTGGTCATTCTTTGGTCATATGATCTTCTTTTATGATAGTGGTTCATTTTTCACCCATTCATACAAGATATGGTTGCTATTACTGTTAATTTGAACGAGGAGGCAATCGACTTATGTTTGCATTCTTCGCTGTTCGTTGCTATTCTTTTAGGAGATTATTTCTGTTATATGTTTTGCTGGTTTTTGTATATCGTTTTAACTGTGGAAGGGGATCAAATAAATGTCAAAAGTTATATTGGTTTTCTTCTCTTGCATATTTCATGCTTTTCTATTTTGCTTATGATCTTGTATTTTATTAATATCAATAAGGAGAGGAAAAGTTTATTTTTATTATATTTCTATCTATTTCATTTTCTTGTTTTTCTTCTTGAATTGTGTTAGACTCTCTGGCATGTGTTGCTGAAAACAATCCAAGTGTTTTGCACTATGGCACATGGAACCAGTGTGGTGGCATTGTTTCTTGTTTACTCTTACTTTGTTGATTTGTTGGTGTGCTTCCTGCGTTGTATAATCCAACTTTGTTGATTTGTTGTTGTGCTTCCTGCGTTGTATAATCCAAGGTTTACCGGGTACCAACCACAAGTAGGGTGGCAATGGAGTTGATCCACTCAACCTCCAGAAAAGTTAAATGCAATATGGATCTCACTCTGGCAACCACCGGATAAAAGAGTTCAATTATAGCATATTATTTTTGTTAAATATTTTGCAAATGCTTGCCTGTTATGTATTTGTACAAAACTCATACATGTCATCGCCTGACATTTTGTTCAAATATTATAAATATCATTTATTAGGTTAAACTCAGACTCATAAACATGCAAAAGGTATTCCAATTATGAACATTCTAGTCGCTTTTTTATTCAATCGCTCCACAGTCATAGGTTCTTTTAGTAAGTAAAGGAAAAATTCTGAGAAAAATAACATTACAAATAATAAGTTTTAAAATACATTCCTTGGATCTTGAATTCTGAGTCCATGTGCATGGTGAATTCAGCAAGACCCGAGTTCAAACAAGACTAGCCTATTTGGATTGACTGCATCTTTTTCACACAAAACTCTAAACCTGTATTTTATAAAATGAAGCAAAAGTTGAAAATGATTAGATATAGTTGAAGGATGAAAAAAAGAAACGTAAAAGAATGATGTTTTTATGTATGAAAGAGCTGTTAATATGTCAATTAAAACAAAAACTTGAAGAGAGAAGATATCAGCAGAATAGAAATTACAGTACCACAACTGGTGGTTGTGGCTTCTTCTATATTCAAATGGTAATTAGCACTATAAGGCATGGTTCAGTGGCATATGTGTTGCAGCATAAGCGGTGCAAGTGTACAAAGTTTGTAGGCAGGCTTGCAAGTGTTAGCCGAGGAGATGGAGCTCTCTTGTGCTAGTCCAATATGACTCGATCACAATAAGATTTTGAATTCCAAATTGCTGAATCCACCTACATTCATGCACTATAGCCCCAAATGATGATTAAATCATCTAATCTTCCAGGGAGAAGGCCACATATAGGGTCCATAAGGGAATGTTTTGTCCAAATGCTGCAGTAATATCGAGATGGTTAGATCATCTATCTGATGCTTGAAAACCACTTATAAGTACTTCATCCTTTCAATGTAGGGATCAAGAAGGAGATTCTTCTTAATTTTCCTCTAAAGATCTGTTGCTTGACTAGCATGTCTAAAATGACCTTCCAAGTCCAGATTAGAGCATGACAAGGAGTTAACAATGCGGGATGAACTCCCCGACCAAAATAACTCTACTATGAATTTAACTGCAACCTCTCTCACCCTCTTTTCCAGAACCTGGTATCAAGTTAACTAAGTCCTCGATTATACTCTGTTACAAGTTCAAACCGTCAACAACATTATTGGAAGTTATTCTAGGTAGATAGGCCAGCGCCTGGCCAGACCTTGGTATCAGAACCTTATCTTTGCCGAAAAGAGGTGGGAGTGGAGTGGGGCACAAACCTTTTCCTTTTTCTAGTCCCCCAACCTTATAATAAGGAGCAGCCTTAATTTCTAATCTTTCATGGGCTGCATGAGTTCACATTCAAAGAATCTTTCTCCTTCAAAACATATATATGATGACAGCACTGTGAGAAAAGATATGTATTTAGTATCAGAATATATGATGACAGCAAAACAGTCCAGGAATCAGAGCACAGTGAACACAAAGCCAGGCACCAGTGTTCATGAGCGGGATGCTCCTTGGATGGGTCTTGGCTGGGACCAGAGGAAGCAAAGCTTTTTATAACAACTTGCTCCTCTCCATTGCTACTTCCAACTCACAATAATTACAGATAGAGGGTGATGGTTTCTAGGCAAGATCCAGAAGCCTAGGAAGAGTGATCCATTTTCTAAACATCCAGCTGACAGGATTTATCCGTGTCTGCTGCTTGACCAGTTGCTTGAGATCCTACATCCTTGATGTTAGCAATCCACTGCAGTCCACTGGGGCTGCTTTCTTCTCTACATATCCTGCTCGATCCACCTGATCCCGCAGTTCATAAAACCCAATACTCTTCTTCTCTGGCAGCACTGATCCAGCAGTTCATAAAATATTGTGCTTCACCATGTGCTTGTTTATCAAGCTTTTGCATCCACTTATTTTAATCCTCAATATAATCTATATCTAAAACATATTTGAATAATCATCATGCATGATATATATGTCGTTAACAAG
Organism: Elaeis guineensis; assembly: GCF_000442705.2. Classification (NCBI taxonomy): domain Eukaryota; kingdom Viridiplantae; phylum Streptophyta; class Magnoliopsida; order Arecales; family Arecaceae; genus Elaeis; species Elaeis guineensis. Next base: position 129,113,395 of record NC_025998.2, read on the forward strand.
TTTACTCGAGAAAAAAAAAAAAAGTTATTAGCTAGTGAGGCTGCATGTACATTTGTCTTGCTTAGATTTATAGCTGAAGCATATTTGCATGTTTCAGTTTATCCTACCTCTATGTACAATATTTTGCTGAGATGCAGCTTAATCTTCTTACAAATATTAGTAGTTTGCCCGAATGTTGTGCCTTTCAACTAATGTAGTCATATTGCATGCTGTGATGCCTTTACCTACACGTTAGTGTGTGAGAATGGACTAATCCTGAATCGCGACAATCAAATACTTCTTCATGAACAGGAAAAATAACCGAACTGCAGGCTGCATAAATAGCATTTAGTTCTTATGAATAGCAATTTGCTTCTTGGGACTATTCAGTTTGACGATAGTGGTAGCATTCATTCATGCATCACATTGGATTTTATGGAGGCATGTGCAAGCCATAGTGTGATAAAGGCCCTGTGACTGCCCTGATGTAATCGAACACCGATCATGTGCTGATGGTCCCATGCCGTTCTGTCTGATGGCTATATCGATGTGCCATGAAAATTTAAATAAATGAAAAGACGATATTTATAGCACTCTCTGATGATGATACATGGGATATTTAAAGGTCTGTTTCAGCTGCACAGGCTGTGCTCCTTGTTGGTCGGGGAGTATTATTGAATGGGGGAGAAGAGGGCATTGCAGGACCACATTCTATGAAACAGTAGAGAGAGGGAAAGTGAAGGCCATCAATGGACCACTCTCTCGGAGTTTCTGAGACTAGGGTTTTTTAGGAGTTTTATTAGGGCAACATGTGGAGTGGCTTCGTTGTCTGCAAGCCTTGCATGGAACTTGTAAACTGGCATCACCTTGGAATTGGTTCACAACTGAATTGGCAAGGACAGTGATGGATGAACTGTGAGTTTTAATGGTATAGGGACATGAGCATCTTTCCAATTTGTTTCACACTAACCTGCTACTATCACTATGTTGCACATGTACAACAGGGACCTGGGACCACTGCATCATGATACAGTTCATTGATCGATCTGGCTGCGATGTTGCGATTAATGACTAGAAGACAACTTGGAAAGCATACTGGATGGCCTATTCACGACCATCTATTTTTGATCCATTTGATAGTAAATATTGTGCATGGTACTTTGATTCTCTGTCCATGTCATAGGTACCCACAAATAATACCAAGTTTGTTCCAGTAATTTTTCCAAGTGGAAGATAGCAGAGGATCAGAACTCCTATCTGTAACTCGACCAGATTGGACTGACTGTGCTGCTTTATTTACGTAGGTGGAAGCAAAGAGATACGGATGACAAAATTGGAATAGTTTGTCATTTCTAGCCATGTTCTTCTACATCAATAGAGAAGCCTTCTTAGTGAAAAGAGATGGGATGCCATGGTGCTTTTTCCCTCCCTTTGATAGTGGACCTTGATGTTTAATTTGTTGAGGTGGTCACATTCCTAATTATACATACAACATATGTACGTATGTATATGTATGTATGTATATATGTATATTTACATGTATATTGTTACCTGATTGGACCTGACCTTTGGGGTGAATGACAGCAGTTGTCTTTGATCATGCACAACTGCAGCAAGACCATCTTTATGATGAACTGTAATATCTTGCCCTTGACTAGACTTGTCCCCAGTGCTTGCATATAGGCATCTCTATATGAGAATGACATGAAGTCCAAAATGAAATGCAAATCTTAGGTTAGTTAAAGATTCTTCAGAAATCATACAGTGAACAAACTATATTTTGTTTTGTTTTATTGAAATAATTGTGGTATATTTCCTACACGGAAACATCCCTAGTCCATCAATTCTCCTATTAGTGTAACTTCTCTTCTCTCTGTGATTGCTGCTTACCGACTGTTAGAATATTGAAAACATATGTCTGAATTCATCAAAGCCAATCAGTGGATATCTGTTGAGGGTTGAAGAATGGCAGATAATATCCTCTTGAGCATGAACTTTATTGAACATATTTATTTCGCAATTATGGGAAAATGATTTTCAACAAAGTCTTTAAAATATCCTAAGAAACTCTACCTGCTTTGCTCTTTCACCATGAACAGATGGATGAAGTAAGTGATAGTGCGTATTTTTGTTCTCAATTACTGTTACTACAGTTCTTGTCATCTTCTTCGAATACTGTGGACCTAAGAAACTATACCTGCTTTCCTCCTTTCACCATTTTTGAGGGATGACTGCTAATTCTTCGAGACTGTTCAATTAATGGCCAGTGAGCTCTATTATTCATTCATGTATCCCCAGTAATAGTATATATATATAGTAGTATATATGGGAACCCTACAAGTTGTGATAGAGGTATTCATCGCCTCCAACTCAGATGAATAATGAAATGCATTACTGAAGGCATCACTTGGTGGATGTGCAGACTTGGATGGCATGCAGCATGACCAAATGAATCATTTGAGCCCCAAAAGGTTCTCTCTATATTCTGAAGTAAGCCATGCTTGCTCGTAATTTAACCATATGCATGTATATGTGTGAATGACATGACTGAAAGTAGTCTGGAATTGGTGGCGGAAAATTGGAGACTGACATAGCCGAGAGGGATTATGTTTTGTTATAGTTTTGGGCCACGTCTTTTTGAAGGGTGCAAGGCATCTTTGCTTCCTACGAAAAATCCCTTGCCGGATGATATCTGCAATTAATGCCATGCCTCCTGCGCGTGGATTACTTTAACCCATTTGTCCTTTGTACTTTCTTTTCTTAATTTTGTGGTGAAGATTGCCAGGAAAGGAAAATCTTGATACGAAAAGGAGAGCAATCTTGTGCAGGAGGCATGCTAGTTCATGCATGAGATAAAATTTTCACCCATTCACTATCCATCTAATCAGTGGATATAATAAGTTAGCAACCCTTTTCAAGAAGTCTTTTCTGAAAAAAAAAAAAAAAAAAAAGAAACCTTAGAAGCAAATTATTACATGTTTTGGGAAAAATATTGTATATATTAGTTAATACTTTCTTTAGTTACAAAAATTCAGTCCTTTGGCTAGTTTACTTTAAATCATTGGAGGGATTGATCACCCCTTCACATAAAAGATGTAGACTAGGGTGACACTGTTACTTTCAATTGTGATGCATTACCTATTTAATTATATTGTTGATCTTTGAACATCCCCAGTTGCAAGCCAGGCTCGTAAAAATCCTTACCAATAATGTTTAGAAGATAGATTTTATTTGACTTTCCATCCAGCAAAAATATTTTTACCACTTCCCTCGGAACCTCTAGTGTCTTTACCCTTTTGCCACTTCATTGAGCATGCTCCATGGTCTAATTTTGCTGTATTGTCTTTAATTTGGGTTTGCATCTTCTTTTACACCAGCACCATTGGTCCCCTACTAGCTCATTTCATTCCACAAGCTCGCCTCGAGAGTCAATATAGATTAGTATGTGCTAATTTTTATGTTTGAATATGATAAAATTTTCTCATCCAAAAAAAAGGACAACAGTGATGATACAACAACAATAACAATAGTCACAACAAAAATTAGATGCATTTGTACGAATTTGAGTTTTTCCTTTTTTATCTAAGTAGTATCTAGAATTTGAATCTTCAACCTTCCAAATGGCAAGTCCTTATAAGAGTAAGATGCCAACCAACTGTGCTAACAAGAGTTAGTAAATTTGAATTTTTCTTCCTTCAAAAGAAAAAAAAAAATTTCTTCATTTGTTGTGGAATCAAAATGGCAAATTATGTACTCCCTCTTAATCTATATCAAGCATAAATATATAACATTCAACTCGATGGATTAGCATGCTCATTCTAGTGTCCAATAGATAGCCCACATCTATACAAGTGAAGAAGGGAAGAAACATCATGTATTACTCTTTTAGTAAAGAGTGTCAGATCATATTTTATACTCTATGCTTTCACTGTTTAGTCTCTTTAATTCCTTAGGACCTATTCCTTTGAGCAAATCTAGCTACATTATTCCATTTTCAAATGACAATATTAGGGTATTTAAAATCTACTCATTAATTCATGAAATTCATAGTAGCATGTTGCATACAGATTCCTGAATATTTCACAAGGATTGCTCATTTTCGAACAAAGGAATAGGAAAGTTTTGAACCTTGAAGGCACAAACATGTCGACTATATTTAAGCTATAGGTTTCAAAGAAGTTTGTAGTTCATTTTGATGCAAACAATTTTGTTGTTTTTCATGCTTTAATATGTAGAAACTAGGATGGGCACTCATTTTGCAAGTGATAAAAGTTGTATTCTAAACAAGTTTTGAAAGAAATGAAGATCCCTATGATACCTCTTCTTTTTTGGGCAAGAGATCGATGGTTTACCTCCCAAAATTTGGAAATACCTATCAAAATATATTAGATTTTATGTTCTGTTGTTGCCGAGCAACAATGATAATGAGTAGTTGAAGTTATAGGAGTGCAGTTCAAGTGATTACAGTAGAGAGCAAAGAAGCTATCAAAACTTTCACATTCTTCATTTTCAATAAAAATTGGATTTTATTTCTCAATCTTCTAGGCCTATTTTAAACCTTCCATAATTTTTAGTAAACTGACCATAATTAAATAATATCCATGTAACATGTGTTTAGTTCCATAATTGTTATGCACTATATAATTTTGGAGTACTTATGTTGAGTCAACAAATCCAAATAGTACTTTCCATAGAGTTTTTTTGGTTATAGTCTTACATTGATCTAAATAGTATCAAAGCAGATTTGGTATTTGTCCAATATGTACCAGGGGCATTATAGTATGGGACCATTTGAGTTGACCCCAAACTGATAGTGATATTTATAATTGGATTTAAGCAGATTTGGATCCTTAGTTTAGTGAAGATGTCAGGGCTTAAATTGGGAGAACATATAAGGACCCATGCAGTATATCTTTAATCTCATATTAATTATGCACTGTATAGATTTAGGGTATTTATATATATAGAGTTAAAAAATCCAAATAATATTTTTTTGACTAATCTTTTTAGGTAAGGTCGATGATTATTAAGGATAGTATCAAAGTAAACCTAGCTCATGATCTATGTAGATTGGATACACTATGCTACTTATGATTGAATTTATGATAATTAAGATTAGATTTGAATGGATTTGGACACTTAGTCTCATGAGGACATCAAGGCTTAAATAGAGAGAATATGTGATGATCTACGTGTTTGTGTATTTATTCTCATATCGACTATACATTGGGTAGATCTTGAATATATATACAAGTCGAGGGAATCTAAATGATCATTCTAGCTAGTCTAAGTGAGATCTTAAGTTACACAAATGATATAAGAGAAATCTTGGCTGATAGCCCATGTGTGGACAAAGGGACATTACAATACAAATCCATTCAAGTTGACTACATGTTAACTGTATTTGTGATTAGATTTATAATACTTATAATTGGATTTAAATGGATTTAGACTCATAACATTGTGAGGATACTAGGATTTAAATGAAGAAAGGTATAAAGATTTGTACAGATATATGTTTAGTCTCGCATCAGCTATGATTGAACAATCTTGGTACTTATACAAAGATCAAAAATTCAATTGATAACTTTTGATTAGTCTTTTTGAATAAAAACCTAAATTGTTACAAATATATTATTTAATTATCATTGCCCTTCCTTTGTTTTTCCTCTTATCATCATTGGAGTCATTTTAGGAATGGCATCTCTTTATGATCTTGGTGGGTCATTGCATTTGTGTCCTGTATAAAGTTGCTTTTTGTGAGAATATTATTCCTTTCATCCATCATAGGCTTTTTGAGTCTTCCACTGCTCTCTCTCGTCTCTTTCAGTAGCTTTTTATCTTCTTTTATAAATTCTCATACCTTCATGTTGGTTGATCCAAATCTTTTCTCTTTTTTTTCATCTCCACTCTATTCCATTGCCAGATCTCCATTGACCATTTTTTTTTGCCTTTTGAGTGACAACCCCATGACCGTTGTTTCTTTCAACAATTGTCTTCTTTACTGGAGCACTGCGTGTACCTACCACAATCGTTGTGATCCTAAGCCATGTTAGCAACGTGCGAGCGTTGGCTTTATGGTTCATGTGGACGGTGTACTTTTCCTTATGGCCCATCGTTATCACTTGCGTACTATTGTTTGTTCTCCAACTTGATATGGTTAGCTTGCCTTTTCGGATAGCCATTTGAGTATTTTCAACCATTATGAATATGAATGCTAGCATGTGACCAGCAACCAATTCAAATCATGTCATGGTGGTTAGACAATTTAAACCTTCACCTACCAGCTCGAAGAACCTCAAATTGGACAACTCAATTGCAAATATTTATATGTTAAACAATCTCTTACTACATATATAATCCAAACTCTCTTTGATCATGGGCATTGGTCAGACCTCTAGGGAGACATTCAACAATGGCCACATGACCCAGAGATATGGAAAGGAGGATAGCAACTGCTTCTCCCACAATTATCCTCAGAAAAGGAGAGAGTAGGGCACAAATAGACTTATATTCGAAAGATCTGCTTGATTGGTGATTTTCTTTTACATGAATTGCCTGCGCCCAATGCTAGATAAAGTTGGTTATTACCCCACAATGTTGAAAAAAAACAAACCTTCTATGTAATGGCATAAAAAGGATTTATGGTAATGATATATTAAAGTTAGCCACCTGGTAATGATTTATGAGTTTCGAACTTCTGAGTCTTTTATCTTCTCTAACCAACAAAATTTCTTCATTTCTCTAGCGGCAAAAAGACATGATCTTTTCTAAAAACAATAGTCAAACTTTAAGCATGTTTGTGTCTGTCTATGTGTGTGAGTTGATTCGCCTCATTTATAAATTTAATCAGAATTTCTCTCTTGATTTCTTGAAACAACTATGTGAATCATTTATAACTTTAATCAGAATTTCTCTCTTAATTTCTTGAAACAACCATGCTTACAGCTTCTCAGATTCATGTTTTTGTTGCTGATTTAGTTTGCCAAAATATTTTGGATGTACTGAGCTTTTCTCTATCAAAGAATTATCCCATGTACCCAGTCCCCTGTCCAGTGACACTCTACCAACATACTTTCGGGAATTCAGTTTATCTTAACATCATGCTGTTCGTATGATTCAAGAAAGTCACATTAAGTTATTATGCATTTATAATGGGACAGCTTTTCAAACAATTAATCACTTGAATGTTTCTAGGCATAATTGTTCTTTCACTATTCATGTGATCAATTTTGAGATGTTATACCTTATGTTTTTCAAGAGATCAAACGTCATCACGTTCTGTTTCTTGGACTCATTTTATCCACTTTGTCGCATTGCGATGGCAGCCACTGTGCTCATGCAATCAATCTTTCACCAGCGATCAAAGCATAAGAAATCCACTACCACTTTAGCCTACATTCTTACGTAGTTCATACTGATCTGTCGTATTCATTCACATCACATAACAATATCACCTTATCATCAATGTCTTCACACCCCATGTTATTGATCAGGATCAAATATATAACTTCAAGGAGGTTGGTGTATGTATATGTATATATATATATATAAAGAGAGAGAGAGAGAGAGAGAGAGAGAGAGAGAGAGAGAGAGAGAGAGAGATCAGGATGTTCATGGATAGATACATGTCTGCTAGTCTAATGGGTGCCACATTTCCTCACGATAAGTACATGACTCACAATTTGGACTCACCAGCGTGCCCTTTCTTTAAAGGCCAGGCGAGGACTCAGAAAAAGCTTCACGAGGAGCACCCCAACTGGATCCTTGGAAAGCATAAAATATGGAGGCTTGGCTTGTAAAGTTATGGATCCTCTGGATGCTTCAACGGTTAGATATTTGTATTAAATTAGGGTGGAAGCCTTTCCTCCTCTTCCTCCTCGATCTGATAAAAGCTTTAAGACCCAATAATCGCTATCCGAGCCCGCATGGGGGTACGGCCCCTATGACTTGCTCCAATCCTTTGGTGCTGCACTATGCCGCCCTACACCCTGCAACCCTAACCCTCCATCCACACCTATCTCACCCCTATGCTCTGTGAAACTGAAACCCTAACCCTAACCCTGGTCTCTATCTGGATCCTGGTCTTTCTTCCTCTCTCTTTCTACTTTATGGCTCACCCACCTTCGATGAACTTGGGATCTTTAGCCACCGCTCCACCGGCTCTTTCCTCTATAAATCCCACATCCCAAGTGGGGTGGGTTTGTAACATATTCCCATCAACTTCCTCCACTAGGGTTTTATGGTAGCCTTGCTTTCCTCTTTATTCTATTCTCATGTCTCCCCTCTCATCTCTTTTTACATGCCTGGCTTCTATATTTATTTGTTGTTTTTCTTTCTCTTTTTTTTTTTTTTTTTTTTTTTTTCAATTGTTTCTTTGATTTATCCTCCTTCATCTAGTCTACTTCCCTTTTGAGCTTGGTAGTTGCACCCACTTTCTTCCTCTATCTTGTTCTGAAAGTTGTTGAATGATTTTTATGTCCCATCCTCCTTTCTTTTTATTTGCCTTTGTTTTCCTTCATGGGGCTAGACCAACTTGCAGTGGGAGTTCCTTGAAGGGGCTGTCTTTCTTGTATTCTTCTCAGGTTTGTTTGGTAGTCCTAGCAGCTTCTTTCTTGCAGAAGGGCGAGGTTGCAAGGCATGTAGAACTTCTCTTCTGCTTTGTTGAATGGTTTAGCACGGAGTAAGTAGTTTTCTCTGCATGCTTGGATGTATTTTAAGATTCAGTGGGTGGAAGTTTAGCTTCTCCTTTCATTTCCTGCAAGGAGGTGACCTAGTTTTTCTCTTCTTTTCATTTTATAAAACGTTCAGTGCCTGGCTATTTGCATGCTACCTTTCAAATCATTCAGTCCTCTTATTGTGGGAGCCTTTTCATCCTCCTTTAGTTTCCTATACTGGACCACCCTATGTGCTCTTGCATTCTTTGGTTTTCCCTCTCATCTACCACTAGTTTTCTCTCTCTCTCATACACTTCCACACCCACAAACATTTCCAGTGTGACGCTTCAAGCTTCTAAGTAGTGCCCGGGGGAACGAGTGAAGCTGCCAGCATGATCTAGCTTTGAGTGGCTAAAACGACTTATGTATGTTGTATGGCAGTATTAAGTAAGCCAATCTTTGCTAGGTCATGCTGTGACAGCCTCACTTCTTCCTATTATCGGGCATATACGGCAGGCTTCCTTAACCAAATGAAAGGAGGGTAAGAGACAAGGTGAGTATATTCCTCCTATGTTACATAGCATCACTATGCCTGCTGACAAGTCTTTTTTTTTTTTTAATCTTGTTCCAAGCATCAGGAAGTGAGAGTTAACACAACCTGTTAGGCTGCAACAAAGAGAAGTTTCACTTTGATGTTGTGGTTTTGTCTTTTTTTCTCCTTTTGTTTTGTTTTCCCAATTAATACTTGGAATCATGTGGTGTATCTATCTGGAGTACAGTTGCCTGGTTGTCATAGATGAGTACACCTTGTGGTCCTCTTGAACCACAGGTCCTCTTTTTTTTGGTTGGTTGCATCACAGTCTGAGATCAATGGATCATAGTCTGGGGATCGAGAGCCTTGTTTTTGTACCTTTTTCCAGAATTTCAGCATTGAGGACATTTCTTTTATCTGTAGTATTGCTGTTTTGCACTTAACATTTAAGTAGCTATCAATATTGTAATCATGGCTGTCAATCCTGTCTGCTAACAAATGGATTGATGTGATATAGTTGTATCAAGGGCCAACCTGGATCGTTCAATTAATGTGTGGACTGTCTTTGTGAAGGAAGCTACTAATTTCATTCCATTTCTTTCTGTCCATTTGTACTCTACTGAAATATCTCATCAGAATTTCTGCCCTTAGAGGTATCACACAGCACATGATATGTGGTTTCTCTTTTATTTTTTATTCATTAAAAGCGAAGTTTCCGTAGATACCTTTCACTTGACAGAAATTATTCTTTTCACTATCATCAAAAGCCTAAATAAACCCTCCAAAGAGAGGCGCAAGCAAGATAACATAGTTTGCAGTCAACCATCCGTTGGCAAAATTTTAAGGAATAGAGAACAAGCGCACACTATAATGGAAGAAAAAGGAATTCTATGAACTACAAGCACCAAAACTGTTAAATCTACTAGTCTTCTGAACAACTTTTTAACAAAATCGTTATTAGTTTTTTAAGAAGGATTTTGTGTAAGAAAAAAAAATCAGTGGCATAATATAATGTATGTGTTACTAAATAGTGCCTAATAATTTATTACCCAATGGGACTTATTCAGATTGTTGATGAATGTCAAATATTTGTATCAGATTTATGAACATGTATTGCAGGCACATGTATGTATGTAACCATGGAAATTGTACTAAAAGCCCTCCCATTCTTGCCTTAATTGAAGTCCATGTGATTCTTAAAGTTGTTCAAGAGAGCTTTTTTATGAACCTAAAATATTAGTTGATATTGAGATGAAGTAGAGAGTTGAAGCTTTTGTATATAAATGATAGGCCAATGGCAATATTGGTTCTATGCAAGTTTGAAATTTGGGAAGGAATAGAGAATTACATATTAATTGATTGAGATAGAACAGAGAATTGATTGCATGAACGCTAAGCCAATGCAGTATTTGATCTATGCTGTCGTTAGGGTTAGTTTGCTTTCAAGCTGTTCATCCTCCAGTTGACGGGATAAATGTGTGGAGATGTTCCTTTTAAGTGGGGGTATCTTGCCGAACACTATTCCGATAAGTGTAAAAAGCAATAGAGAAGGAATAAATTTATTCCATTATTTTGGTGGAGTAGAGATATCCTTCAGAACAGAAGAAGTTATCCTTTTCCATCAGTATTTCATTCTTATTCATTTTGCAAACAAATCAGAAAGTGAGAGAATAATTTTATTTTTCTGTTAAAATTTAAATTATTGCAAAAAAAATGATACATTTAGTTGTTCTCTTTATTTATTCTTTCAATCAAGCACAACTTATCTGATGGAAATGACCTATCCCTTTTAGGGTACAAGGCATATCCTTTCAAAACTTATCCTCTCTGATAAAAGAAGACTTGCAAGAGAAGCAACTGTCTAAAAGAAAAAAAATTAAGAGCGAGCGAGAGAGAGAGAGAGAGAGAGAGATAACGTATTTCAAAAATGGGGTATCATGTAGCAAAGTACAGATTGGTGCTTTTCAAAGAAGGCCTGCAACAACGACCGGGACGCAGTATCATGTGCTTGGGGATGCAAGGGTGCACAACTTGTATTCCATATATGAATTGGCACCCAGGTGTTCTCATCATTCTTAAGAACAAATAGGCGTAGGGCTCTTTCGTGTGAAAGAAGATTGATCTTCTCTCTTGATGTCAACCGTTGGATGGCATCTCATTCAGATCTCAAAGCACTCCGAACTCCATTCATTCGTCTGCGCAAATCTCAGAGTAGTTATTATGTAATCCAATGGTAGATCCGTGCATAAAAAGATAAATCCTTCTTTCACGCGAAAGACAACCCAAACCAGGAGACAATGTCATGCAACCAGTAAAGATGTCGTTCGTACCTACAAGTGGTGGTCGCAGTATGCCTAAGCTTGTTCCACTTGTCCCATTTCATCCTTTTGCCATGGCTTTTGGTCAAAAATCTCGGTGGAGTACTGTAGTAAAATTTCTTGGACATTGGTGGATTCACGTTAGCTCTTAAAAGAAGAACATAACTAGAATGGGAATGATGATCATCACACTTGTGCAGATGGAAACAATCTTCATAACTGGGCGGACCACATGGATTTCTATTCTACGTTGGACACGTGCCCATAGGACCCACCAAACAATAGAGGCATATGTTTCATGCAAGCATGCATGCATGCCTTAGGTACAAGCATGTGTGTTGATTTAGTCATAGTGATGGAGAAAAGAAAACTATCAGGAAAAGTTATTTCTTTTGGGTCATGGCAATAAAATTATGTTATGGCCATGCATTCGTTGGGATGAACTTTTCACCTTTTCTTGCGGAGAAACCCCTCGATAAATAATAATGTGAACAAAAATCTTTATGCCATGTGCTCAACAGAACATGAGCATATAATCTTGAATAGCTACTTAATATATTAAATTTATTGCCAACAAGGCCTACCAGGCATAATCTTTTACAAATTTTGGCTGGTAACTGAACATTTTGCTTCTTATAATTACATTACTTGCACTGCAAGGATAACCTTTCCTTCACGCATGCTTGGCATGTGTAGATCTCCATCCATTATGCAGAATCCACTATATATTTACTTTTTTTCTCATGTAATCACCACCACCCATTTTAAATCCCTGCTTAGTTGTTAATTATGTTCTATATATGAAACTTGACTAATTATTAAAAAAGAATGTGTGAGGTCATCCAATTTTTCGAGCACTTTAGCTGTTGCTTCTCTGACCTCAATGGTGAAGAGATAATTTTCCTTGAAATTCTCTGAGACTCATTCCAATGTAAGTTCTATGGTTTTCACTATTATAGTCTGATCAATGACTAGCATGTAGCTTCTAGCTAGATGGCCTTTTATTCTCCTATTCTCTATTATTCAAATGAAAATCCTCCCAGTCTTCATCTGTGGTCCCTTGCCCTGCATCAGTAATGAAATGCAAAGATCACAACCATAAAAAGCTAGATGCTAACACTACCCCTAATATCTAATAAACTTGAGAAATTAACATGCATGATTCTTCTTCCATATAATTTGCCACTTTGGTATACTACAAGGTTTGGTGCCGATGAGAATGTCTGCTCCATTCTTTCAATATATGTTTTTCTAATCTATTATATGTTTAACCATACCAAGCTGCCTATTTATAAAAGCTTGACAAGATGTTTGATGTGTTATAGTCCAAATGATTACAGGTCGATGGAAACTTATTCAATATTAATGTCATGTCAATAGCTAGACTTACACCAAATGATGGAGAAACTTGAGGCAAAGGTCCCGAAGAAAATAGAAAACTATAAGATGAACATATTCCACTTAGTCAAAAATAGGGGCTCAAGGTCTCGAACCCCATCAATGTCATGTAACAGATCGATAATTTATTCGGAAAGCATTTTGTAGATGCATAAGATTAGATTTGCTTTTGAAAAGAAATTTCACAAAGTCACTTGATAGCATCCCATTTAATTAGCATTTTTCGGGAACAAACAAATAGGAAGGCAATTCGAGAAGTAACCGTGGATTTTGTGTGCCTCAGAAATCAAAGTTCTCTGACGGAAGCCTCTCCCTGTTGTTGGGCAATAAATCAGAAGAAGTAGGAACATCCAGAAATGTATCGAGTGAATGATCGCAGTAGAAGAACATGTCTACATCGTAGTGGGCATGTATATGACTATATCCCATTCAATTCTTCATCATAATTGAGACATGAATCCTATGGTGGTTGTACAATTAAGGTAAATATTTAATGGTAGAATTCAACTAGAATAACAAAGACAATATAACTCAAAGCTTGGCTTGTCTAAATAGGTATATGGTTGTAAGCTTTATTAGGTTCAAGCATAATTAAAAGACAATTCCATATTGAGGGGGTAACTTAGGAAGGTCCTCATGATCCAAAAGCAGATTGTAATCAGGCATATCATTTTCTTTGTTGCTTGTATTAGGTTGTTGGTGATGCAGACTGAACTTACAATGCTTACCATATGGAAGCTGCTGTCTTAAACAACTACTTATGAACAACTGACACCACCACCCACAGAGGTCAGCTACATGCTCCCGAGGGATAGTGGACCAAGGCTAACAAAGAAAAGCAGTCATCCCCTAACAAAGAAAGATGCTCATGCGTAACGAGCTAAATGCCAATGCCAATGCCACGAGAGAATGAGAAGAGAGAGAGAGAGAGTGATTGCCAAGTATAAACAAAGCTAAAATGGTACATAAAAGCACTAGTGAGGGGGGACCATGTTTCATGGACTCTTATGTACTGTTGCATAAGGTGCACAAAAATGGATGAGGAGAGAATCTTAAGCTAACAAATGCATGTGAACCTCTCTCTCTCTCGCTAGCAGTGTTGTGGGGCATCACTATAAATTACCTCTCCTCATGAAGACATGACTAAAGGGGATTAGTGTGAAGGATTTATCAAATCATAATTTGCATTGGGGTCTACTCAATTATAATATCAGCTCATCGAACCAAGATGGCATGAGGGCATTAGTATGGCTCATGTGCAATATCGATTTTGGTACCCCTACCAGTACCATACTACTATAATGATGGTACAAATCGGTTCATAACAATAGTATTTGGTCAGTCTTGTACCAAGTATCAGTTCACTGCCAGTATATTACTGTAAGTCTGATATTGGCTGACATAGTATGGTCCACAAACCATGGTACAACTCATAAGATTGGTGCAATATAGAAGGTTTGATCAAATCATGAGCCATGCAAGTGCTCGTCAACACAAGGAATAGATAGGTTAATTGAGTAACTCCCCATAGAAAAATGTGTTGGAGTCAACCTTGGTGTTAACAAAAAAAAAAAAAGGGTTCATTGCCATGTGCCATGCAGAAATTGGTGCTTCACATCATAGCCCCACCATGTATCAGACCGGTCCTGCAAATTGTGCCAATCCACTTATGCCACATGGCATGGAGCTTCTTTTTGGTGCCATGGTTAGGCAATTCTCCTTCCCATCATCTAGCTGAATGGAACGTGGAGATACAAGAAATGGCCCCTCCACAGGCAATTAAAGTCGCACGGTAATTTTGGAAACCCTAGCTGCATGGTGGTGGCCTGGGCGTGACAATATTCAATATTTTCTTTCGTTCCTGGGACCACAATTTTTCGTCACTCTTACTCTCCTTTCGGCCTTGGCATTAGAACAAATAACAGAGACCAAGAAAAAAAGATCAGTCCCCCACCCCTCCCCTACCCTTTCTCCCTCTATATATCTCCTTTCCCCACACCCTCCTGCTCAACAAAGCATCCTTTGAGGCCAACAGTTTCCTCTCTTCTCTCCTCTCTCCTCTCTCTCCTTGTCTGTTCCCCCCTCTGGGGGGCACAGCTTTGATGGTATGTGGTGCACCACAAGCAGCTGAAGCTGCCAGCATGATCTGATCTCTTCTTTCCTTTCTTCCATATCTTGGGTGAATCGGCATATCAGATCATGTTGCAGTTTCATCTGCTGATGGGAGCACCAGAAAACCTAAAAACCCCAAGTCCTTTCACCCCCTAAATCCCTGCTCAGACTTCTTACGGAACCCTAGAGAGAGAGAGGGAGGGAGAGAGATCGAGCAAAATGGTTAGTCTTTTATTGATTAGTTTTATCTTCCATATGCCCATAATTCTTACACGTTTTGGTTTGCGATGCTGGTACTGATGCTAATCTCTCTCTCTCTCTCTCTCTCTCTCTCTCTCTCTCTTCTGTGTCACACATGAGGGCTGGTCGGCAATTTAGAGAAGATGTGGGACAGAAGAGAAGACAGAAGAGGTAATTCTTAGGTTTTAAAGTGGCTGTGGTCTTTCACGCATGGTTGGTGCTTTTGAGATCTTGACCTGGGGGGCTGAACCTCGACATCCTTCCCTGTGAGTTGTAATTGAATTCCGTTCTCTTGAACTTTCTTTTGCTTTCCATCTTTATATGTTGTTGCTCCCTTAACTTGTATCATACTTCTCTTACAACCGTTTCCTAGTGGCTTTCAACCTTGAAGTGACATTTATTAAGAAAGAAAAACTTGTGGCAGTTGCATGTACATATATAATGGTTTTATTTATTTCATGGATTTTGTCCTCTTCTCACCACTTTGCTCTCAAATTCTCTCTCTTTATTCATGTATGGATGGGTCGATCGACAGCATGGATGCATCTGTAACCTATTTTCTAGATCTTCACATGCATGCGTTCATTTTCTACAATATTCCTTGCATCAATCTACGAAAATATGGCTTAGAACATCTATAGCACATCTCTGTCTGTCATACATGTAACCTGAATCTGAAATTTGATAATTTTGGTTTCCTTACATTCTCCATCAAGGCTTGAAAAGAGCCGAAGATCATATAGAAGATACATGTAACCTGAATCTGAAATTTGATAATTTTGGTTTCCTTACATTCTCCATCAAGGCTTGAAAAGAGCCGAAGATCATATAGAAGATATATATGTGGCTGCTGCAAGTTACATCTACTTGTAGGAGCTAGAGAAGAGATCTTTGACTTTGTGAAGTGTTGGTGTGGCCATTTAAGTCACTAAGCCTTGGAGCAAATGCCTACTCTTGAAACCTTTTCTTGTTATGTCCTTCCAAGGTTAGGTATGTGAAAGAAAGAAGAGAGAGATTGCACCAAATGTTGTTACTTTGCTTTTGGCTTCTTGTTCGGTACATTCGCTTTGTAATCTTTTTGAGTCCTTGCAAAGAAATTTCCTTTCCAGCATCTTGCTCTTCCCCCTCTCCC
This sequence comes from Elaeis guineensis, assembly GCF_000442705.2. Lineage (NCBI taxonomy): Eukaryota > Viridiplantae > Streptophyta > Magnoliopsida > Arecales > Arecaceae > Elaeis > Elaeis guineensis. Next base: position 129,129,763 of record NC_025998.2, read on the forward strand.
TTAATTAATAGGTATAATAGAAGTAGCTCTCTTCCTCTTCAAGAAGAGCCTTCCCTCACTCCAGTGCTCCTCATTCATGTTGGTCTGTTGGCATCTCTAACCACCCTCTTTTTCCACCCCTCCCTCTCTTAGTTCTTGTGGTACTTTGTCACCTAGTAAGTTTTTTGGAAGCCTCAGGGGAAAGGGTCACAAATATCTTTTATGATTTGGTTCCTAGTACCCACATAACCCTTAATGTCCAACTCACGGGTGGAAGTCGACACATGGAAACTGTCCTGCTCCATCTAGTATTTGTCTCCATGCAGTTTGAGTCTTGTTCTCATGAAGGCCAAAACCCTTGCCGCCTTGCTTGAGCTTAGCATCAAAGTGGCATTCCTATCTTTGTATGGCTCCAAAAAGTTCTTCCCCATGGCACTTGTTTCACTAAAGGCCTTGTGTACTGGGTGGCTTCGACAGCTAGGCAAAACTGGAAAGTTGACAGGGAGACACGACAAGAGTGGGGGAAGGGAGTTATTCTAATTACGGTAAGGAATCTCTTTTGGAGTATAAGGCCTATTCAAAGGAGTAATTTTTTTGTCAGAACTTTGATGTCTTAATATCTATGGCACCTAACAGCCTGTCCAAAAAACTTCTTGTAGTCTTAATGTAACAACTAAAAGAAGTTCTATTAGCATTTTCATAGAAACTCCACTCACAAGACTTAGCAAAGTCGTATGAACTCAGCATGCTTTGCACTTGCCCCATGTCATAGAAAACCTTTGTACAAGGCTAGGTTCTGTATAGCATCAGCAAGGGCACCACATCTTATGCTAATACAAAATGAACATATATATCCGTGGGAGGGAATAAGATAATGTAGATGACTTTGCCACATACGTTGCAACTCCTATGAGTAGTTCCCATTTAGCTAATTATAGGCTCACAAGATCGATCTTGTGTTGGGAACATAACAAATAATAAGATCATGAATGTCCAGATTCAAGGACACAAGGTATTAAGAAAATTTCTCTCTCTCTCTCTCTTGTTGTCATTACAGACATTGAACCTAGATGATTTCATAGATTCAGTAGTAGTGTTCTCCATACGGAATTATCTTATCACTAGTTAATGTGCAGCACATGAAGCGTACCAGTTGACCAAATGTTATATATCTCTCTGTTGCATTACAATATAGCTTATCTTCAAGCACATTGGCTTCGTTTGTAGGAAACGTTGCTCGTCATATTATCTAACTAAAGTCGTGTATTGTAGGAATTCTAGTTGCATGGTTGGGAGAGTGTATGGGCTTAAACAATTTGGTCAGGGACACGGGCAGTGCTTTTCAGTTGAAAGATATGGAAAATGTGTCTCATGCTATCCTCTGGGATTCTTTTAAAAACTTGATTATGTCATGTATCTGTATTGTTATAAGATATAACAATACCCCAGACTTGTCAGTTATTTCATGCTTTAATTGCAGCGAAGAAGAGAATTTATTGTAAGGTATCATCCCACATATGTGTTAAATGATTGGAGACTTCTATTATTCATGAAATGTAACTGGGTGCATCATGTTGTCAGTAAAAAAAGAAGGATTGGAGCTGACAACAAAACAGGCTTTAAAGAGACAAAATAAAAAAGTAAGTATTATCACAGAATTTTGCATTTACTTGGGTGTTGATTAGGAGGGAAGAGTGTTGAGATTGTCAGAACTATAACAATTTCAAAGATTCTGACTTAAAATGACCCTGCCATTCTCTATAGTTTGTACAGATAGTTCTGTTAGAGTTGCAACCATAGCTAGAATCAAGTTGTTATAGGCTTTCTTTGGGACCCAAGCCCTGACTCATCACTACCTTATTTGAACTAGTCTAGACATTGACATGTACAGGGATATTGTAAACAGGAACAACCATGACTCCACTTGGGCTGATACGAACATTTCTTGCCAAATGGTTGATCTGCTTAACTCATTGATGATGATGTCATAAATTATTATTTTATGTATCTATGGAGAAACAAGCATATAATTATGCAGAAACATAATTCATGATAGTTATCGAATTATGTGATGGTTCATGATAAAAACTAAATTAAAATGAGTCAGTTGATATTGCTTAAGGGAATCAAATGAATAATTGAGTGGAAGCTATCCGCGTCCTATGCAATGAGCTGCTTTATAGCTAATGGACGGTGACATCAAATATTTCATGGTCCTCTTCGAATTATTGCATGGATGAATAGATATGGCGATAATGACATAGCAGACATTCATAAAAGGAGAAGAAGAAAAAGAAGCAGCGGATTATATATCGGATAGTGCAAAACAATTTAGGTAAGATAGATTAATTGACCCCCTCGGGGGACCACCACATTCACACAACCAAAGAGATTTTTTTCAAAAAAAAAAAAGATTAAGAAAAGAAAGTAAAAGAAGAATGAATTCAGCATAATTAAAATTTAACATATTTGCCAAACACTGAAGATGGAGTAGATTTATATTAAGTAGATAAGAGAAACCTTCGTTAAGAAAGATAAAGATGAAATAGTTTTTTTTTTTTTTTTTTTTTTGATTCAGGTAAAGATGAAGCTGAAATAGTAAGAGGGAATGAACTGCAGATAGGGGAACTACTAATAGACTTCATTATTAAATTTTCTTTACATTAAGAGAAATGCTCCTAAAGTAACTGAGTTGCTAATTTCAAACAGAAGTGAAAAGGAAGAAAGGAAAATCTGTAGACCAAGAAAGCTAATTATAATTGCCAAATAATTCCTGACAGATGAGATTTTCTCCTTAACCTAAGTAGTTCCTTTACTGTCACCAATATTTGCATTTTTTTAATTTTTTGTTGCGGCACTATTATTTGTATCCGATATAAGGATTACATTATATGTGATAATGCATTGGACAAAAAGGCCCGGAAGAGATTATTGAAGGGTTGGCGAGAATCAGGTTAAACCTCTCTAATCTGCATGTGTTGCTGATGCTTAATGGAACCAGATGCAGGAGGTGGTCTAAAATCATCACCTCGTTGGCTTTGTCTGAACTACCAATTCAGAACGATCTGTATACTAGAACGAATAGAAACAAAGCCATGCAGGCTTTGGGTTAAGCTATAGCACAAGTTTTTTCTCGGAAATGGGAGGGGAATCCACTGGTTCGTTGAGATAAATAAACTATAGCAGAAGCCTTACACCTCTTCAAGAAATACGGATATCTTTCCACATTAATTGTTCCATTACTGTTTCAAATGTTAAATATCTCAAATTAGAAGAAAAATCTTAAATATTGGCTAGTTTCACTGTGACCAACAAAAGGAACTTGGGATGATAATGGCTTGAGTTTTATGAAACTCTAATTTATGGCATCTCGTTTCTTTCCGCGAATTATAATAGTTTAAGACTCTCTGTCATGACTAAGTTGAAATTAGTAAATTAATATGAGTTCTCTTAAGTTGCTTAGGCATATGGGTTTTCCTTTCACATTAAGATTGTGTAGCCTGCGTATGTGTACATGAGAACAGTGCTATATGATTGCTTCCGCGAGAGAGAGAGAGAGAGAGAATAATACTGCATGCGATTCATTCAGGTTTAGGCATTTGTATAATCACTTACTGAGCGAATTAAATTTTCCAGGTTTACTAAGATTACTTGTCCATTTTTCTCTGGTTGTGGTAGGAAACGTGGAACTCAACCAATCTACAACACTGTAATGGTTGGTCTTTGTACGCGTCAATATAAACATGGAACAACCTTACCTTAGGTTGCACAAGTCCAATTGTTTTGAAGTGGAAAACATTGCAAAACGCAGAACATGATTATACCAATTACAAAGAAGAAATTAATGTGGAACACTTTTCTGCATTCTAAGTTGCATAGAAAACTCCATACTTGTTGATAACAATCCTCTCTTAAAACATTGGATAAGCTAAGAATTTGAACAGATATAACATTTAAATCTTCCAAATATATAATAAATTAATGACCAAAAACTGCCGCAAATTAATATGTTAAGTTCTACAATTTTCTCAAAGGCTGGCGTGCTCATTGTGTATTCTCATCCCAAACATGTTAGTTGTCGTAACTTTGCGGTAAACCCACACTCTCATTTATCTTTTAATTTTATGCATATGAGAATGAATGACTAAACTATTATATGATATTTGCAGATTAATTCTTATCTTTCCCACAATATAATAGTTCTTCAGATCCCGCTCAAGACAGATATTGCTTCTCCTTGGATGCTAGTCCAAACAAGTTGTTAGTTGCATGTCAAATCTTATATGCATATGCATATACATACATGCATGCATGCACACATACATACATATATACCCACTATCCTTCATTCCTACATCCAAAAGAAAGGATACCATCCTTATTGGCTTAACTACTGAAGCTTTCTAATCACTTGACTTGTCAACATATAGAAATAACTGATGACGTGATCTATATACCATTAATATTAAGTTGGTGAAGTACGTTTCTAGTGAGAGGGAGGAAACACTCTCGACAAGGATGAGATTGATTGAGAGAGGGCTGATGGGCATCGACCACTCTTTATTAAAGGATGGTAGGTCTAGGGTTGGTTGGTTGATAGCAATGGCGCAACCACGTCCAACATCCCAAGGACATGATACACGGGACAGAAAACTGTACCTTATCTTTGTGACCCCATGGAGATGACAAATGGGTCATCTTCTCTTGCTCATGAAAAATATATATTGGGGAGGATAGATATAGAGTCTTGTACATGATTAGCACATGGGGCTCCCTATTATTATGCTTGAGGTTGGATTGTGCCATCTTACTTTTCTTCCTTCTTTTTTTTTTTTTCCCCCCTATTGTTGCAAGAAAGGAACCCATTAACATGTAACATGTAACATGAAGAGGTGGCCTTAAGCAAAGCCCGCAAAGACCTCCCACCCTCCATGAAGTTCAGATTAGAAGTTTTAGACTTTGGTTCTGCCAATAAAAGACTTTACTAGCAGGCCAAGCCCGCACCTTCACCAAAAGAAATAAAAAGAGAAACGACTTCATGGTGTTTCTCATTTAAAATATATATATATATATATAAAAGCTCGGCTATGCATTCATGTAGGTGATAAACAAATAATAAGGTCAATCAGATTTAAGGACATATCTGAAAAGGTTATATTTTATGATGGGTTACTACAAGAAAATCCAAACTTTTGAATGTGATCTCCTACCTACAAACTAAAGTTTATTTATTCCAGGAGATTTGTTTGACTATATCAAGTTAATACAAACAAGCAATTTAAAATATAATATAATAGTCAGACTACTTAATATACGGGTACAAGGTCTACAAAATAAATGGTTTTTAATTTACAGGTAGCTTAGAATAGGTCCAGATTTCACATTCAACTGTTTTTGAAATGCACATCTTCACACTTCACCTAACTTGATCTGATCTCAAATCCAATTAATATTATTTAATCCATCTTATGAAATAACAAGTCGTACTCAAGGTGGATCTTGTTTTGGATTCCCTACACCATAAAATTTACCTAACTGAATTGAGTCCCAAATCTCATTCATCTAACTGTAGTCTACTTTCTTATATAAACCTAGCAATCAAACATGTAATGCATGTTTAAGAAAAATACATTAATATAAAAAAAAAAAAAATGAAGTGGGGAATAAGTGAAATAAAACATGAGGACAGAGAAAAGGTATTTTGGCTTCTTTTTATTTTTAAACTTCAAATAGAGTTCGGTGGATTAGGAATGTTGATGAAAGATGGGTAGAGATTTTTTTAAAAAGTTCAACTGGTTTATGTCCAGAAGAATACATGTAGATGAGAGGATGTGTTCTGCAAATTTCCTCCAGAGAAGCTATTGGAAGAAAAAAATGGAAAAACTTGGGAGGATGTGTTCCTTGTAATCGAGCTCTCCCAAGGCCGTGGATCACATTTCCTCCGGCTACTCTTTTTCACCATAACATGGAAATCTATCTAAAATGAGGAGCGATGCATCCTCAGCCTCCTTTGAGAGCCTATATCCTCATAGTATTTGCAACCATCTATTGGGCATGTTGGATGGAAAGGAATGCTTGCATCTTTCTTAAAAAGCAAGCTTCAAATGCTTCTGCTGCATCAAGAGGTCTTGCATTCTCCAACAACTGGACTTCCTTGTGTGATCAAAAGCTTCTCCCTGAATTTGGTATGATATAGAACAAGGTGAAGCATCTCCCAGCAACCTTACAGGGTGCATAGATGTTACACTTTCAGATGATGGCCTTGAAGAACATCCGAGGCTTCTGTGGTCTTGATTTGTATTAGGTAACAATTTGAATTTTGAATTTTAAATTTTGAATTTGAATTTAAATTTGAATTTTGAATTTTGAATTTTGTAGGCAACATTTTGAATTTTGAATTTTAAATTTTGGAGAGATCCTAAGATCTATTTCTATCTTTGTATGATTATGATCATTTGTAATTTTGTTCTATCCTTGTATATTTCTTTCTATCCTTGTATGATTATGATTGTAATCTCTTGTATATTTTTAATTACAAATATAGATGATCTCCTCATCATATCGTGAGAGAAAAAGTTTTTACAATATTTTTTTTTTCAAAATTATTCTCCTTTGTTCAAATTTTTCATGATATCAGAGCAAATCGATCCATCCTCTCTTGATTAAGTCCCTCATGGCAAGATATTGCCGGATTTTCTTCTTTCTACCACTATATACGGCAAGGTTCCTTTACTGATGTTATTATCTTTTTGGTAAGTGATTGCCAGACTATTACTCGTTGACCTCCATCTTCTCATCATTGGCCATATCCGACGAGACCGAGACCAATCCTGTCTAGGTTCCACAGGTTGTGAGGCTCAGTGTAGCTCATGATCCATCTTCCCCATACTATATCTCATCTTCTGACAACACGGACTATGCCATTGTTTCTTTCCTTCTCACCAAAGTTAACTACCTCAATTGGTGTAGGGCAATGCTCACAGCTCTATGTGCTAAGTGGAAGCTTATTTTCACGGATGGCTCACTCCAACGACCAACAGATGGATCATCCGATTAAATTTGTGGGATACTTGCAACTCAATGGTCATGTTCGAGATCTTCAGTTCTGTTTTCACAGAGGTTTACAACAGCATCTCTTTCATGGATAGCGCTCGGGCCATCTGGCTCAATCTTGAAGAAAAGTACTCCCAAAGCAACGCCCCTCACATTCATGAATTGAAGACTCAGATCTGGAGCCTTCGGTAAGGCAATGATATGTCAATCACCTCCTACTATGCAAGATTTCACATTTATGGAAAGAACTTGCCACCTACTCGAGAGTGTCTACATGCTCGTGCGAAGTAGCAAAGGCACTTCAAATCGAGAGAGAAGAGGAACGCCTGCATCAGTTCTTATACAAGCTTAGAAGCTCATATGACTCCCTCCGTGACCAGCTACTCAACATGGAGCATCTCTTGATCGTAAATAAGCCGTATTCACTTCTTATCCATAGTAAGAAGCAACGAGCCATTGTGGGAGTTCGTATTCTACAATTGGAGGTGGCTGTACTTGTTGCTCTCTTTAGTGATGAACAAGCTCATGACAAAAATAAAAAGCATATGCATTGTGACTATTGCAAGAAAACAGTGGTCACACGCATGACTGTTGTTTTCAATTGCACGGATATCCACCTGATTAGCAATCCAAGGGCCACATAGGAGCGAAGGGGCGCAGAGCAATAGCTTTGACGGTGATCAGAAAGGGGGCACCAAGGCAAATTCTATCGCTTAACAGTCTGCAACAACAGCCGCTCAGCAGCAACTCAGTCAGCTATCTACTATAAAACAGTTGACTGAATTAAGCTCTCCACTTTCGGACCTCAATTCTATGCAATATCAGTAGCTTCTTTCTCTTCTTAGCCAAGATAAAACTAATAGCTCTATAAACTTTATCAGTAAGGCTTCCATGGACCTCTCCTTTAATCATACTTAGATTCTCGATAGTGGTGCCTCAGACCACTTAATCTTTAGTAAGTCTGCTTTACATAATATTCGGCTTCTTCATGAGTCCTTAGCCATCACTTTGGCTAATGGGACGAACTTATTCGTTAAATTTTGTAAGGATATTTGTTTGACCGATAACATCACCTTACGCCAAACATTATATGCACCTAATTTTACTTGCAACCTTATCTCCATTAGCAAGTTAGCCCCCGATCATAATTGTGTTATCTCATTTTTTTCTTCATTTTGTGTCTTACAGGATCTTACTACGAGAAAGCTGATTGGTCTCGGTGAATTCTGAAACGGTCTACGCTACTTCAAGGGATCGATAATAAAGTCTGTCTCTATTAATAAGGTTGCCTCCTCTCTTGATGTTTGGCATGCGCGGTTAGGACATTATTCCTATAAGAATTTAAAATTAGTACCTTTTCTTGCTAATAAATATTTTGATGCATTAAATAATTAGTGTAATCTCTGTCCTCATGCCAAGCAAACACGCAAACCTTTTTCTCTTAGTAGTAATAGATCTTCAATTTTTTTCCTTTTAATTCATATTGATATTTGGAGATCGTATCATACTCCACACATGGGAGCACACTTCCTTCTTACAATAGTTGATGACTGCACACGTGCCGCATGGGTTTATTTATTGCAAAGAAAATCTAATGCTTATCAATACTTTGTTAATTTTTATGCCATGGTTTTTAATCAATTTGATGGTGTTATTAAGCAAGTCCATAGTGATAATGCCCAAGAATTCATATCTGGTCCATTAAAATCATTCCTCTTAGAATGCAGGATAATTTCTCAAACCTCTTACATAGGGACCCCGCAACAAAATAGAGTCGTCGAGTGTAAACATCGACACCTCTTAAATATTGCACGTGCTATTCGATTTCAAGCAAACTTACCCATAACTCTCTGGAGTGAATGTGTTTTAATTGTCACTTATTTAATCAATTTAACTCCATCCCCTAAGCTTAGTAGAAAAAGTCCCTATAAACTTTTTTTTCATAAGATACCGTCATACGATCATTTATGAATATTCGGTAGCCTTTGCTATGTGCATAGAAGTAGTCATGATAAGTTTGAACCACGCTCTTGTGCATGTGTTTTTGTTGAGTATCCTTTTGGTCAAAAGAGATACCACATTTTTTATCTTCAAACCTGAAGAATTTTCACTTCCCGCGATGTTATTTTCCATGAAAATACTTTTTTCTTTTCATAAAAACCAATCCGACTAGCTTTCCCAACCAAATTTTGATGATCTTCTTTTGAGCCAAGATATGGTTCCAAGTGAACTGGGGCTCACTGGGCCTAACCCAATCTCAATTTCAACAGACCCATCCCACTTATCTGAGCTGGGCCTCATTCGGCCCAATCCAGCTTCGGTACAAGCTAGCCTGTCTAACTTACCAGAGCTGGATTCTTTTCAACCCAACTCAACATCAACTCAGCCCACCACAGCTCCATCTGCTGTTGCCCAACCTATTCCAGCAGTGGACCAAACGGATCTAGATCCAGCCCAATCTAAGGTTGAGATCATTGTTTCCTCCCTTAACCAGCCCCCATCCCCCCATGCTCCTAACTCTCAATCATATCGAGAACGCAGACAACCTTTATGACAAGCATATTATATTGTCACGCGATGCTCCTAACATGCCTAGATCATAGAACTCCTCAACCAATTCTGTAACATCTAGTAAGGCCTATCCTATTTTCTACTATACATCCAATTCTATATTTAAAGAAGCACACCGAGTCTTTCTTTCAGCCATAATGATTCACAATGAATCTCGTACTTATTCCCAAGCTGTGTGAGATCCGAATTGGAGAACTATCATGGAGGCTGAATGATGCGTAGTCGTTGATAGCACCAAAAATAACTCTACTCACTACGTAGGTAGGATGAGTCGAGATCGTATCCTCAGGGATCTTGGGCTAAATTGAAATTGCAAGGTAAAAGAAAGAAGTGTTGTTTTTGATTTAGAAAATAAATTATCGTAAAATTACGGTAATTAAAAAAATAAAGAGCTCGGGAGTTTTGAATTTATTTGCACTAGCAGAGTTGTATCTCTTTTTTAACTAAATAGATGTGATTAATCTTAGGAAAAATACCTGTCTTTCCTCGGCACGCCCCGTATCCGTAGATCACGGCGCGTCTCCGGAAAGACTAGGTACACAACTCTTCTTTCCTCGGCACGCCCCGTATCCGTAGATCACGACGCGTCTTCGGAAAATAAAAGTTGTTCCTAATATTAATCTAACAAGAAAGCATAAATAAAAGCATATGATAGGGAGCAAATAAAGAACTCATGACAATTTAAATAAAAAGCATAATCTTTATTGCATATAAAGAAATACAGGAAAGTTTAGAACAATAAACCATCTCTGTGTCGTTACAAAATTTCTTCTCCACTCCCGAGACTGCTAGCCTAGCTGCTCATGAAGTAGTCCCTTTCTATTCCTCTATGCAAGGCTCTAGAAGAATTTCTGGGCTCCCCCTCCAATGAGAGTACAAAAGTCTTTTTATAGGTATTAGGAGGGAGAAGTTTTACATGATTTTCCGATGTGGGACTAAAAAAATACAAATCTTTCAAAATATTTCTAAATATTATTTTTTTTCCTTATTTTGAACATGTTGCAGTGCGCCCACACCTGCGTGAGCCGCGTCCGCGCCCTGCGTCCAAACCGCGTCAGCTTCCCGCGTCCCGCGTCCGTGCGCTGCGTCCAAACCGCGTCCCTGCGTCCACGCCAGCTTCCTTTTGTTTTGAATTTCAGATCAAACCGCCCAGAGCCTTTGAAAAACCGCCCAGAGCCTTATTCACACGCCCAAATCCACGTGAAACCGCCCAAAGCCAAAAAATTCACGTGAACCTTTTTTTTATATTCCAAAAAGAAACAAAAGTTTCTTCATAATGACATCTATATCCTTTTTAGATTCCTTGCATAGTATCTTCATTTTCTATAATACCGGATGCATCTTTCTTTTATTTTAATTTTATTTTAAATCCAATTTTCTTCAAACTTGAGTCTTTTTGATCTATGAATTGGACTCTTTGTATCGGCGATCACCTTTCCTGTAAAACATAGAAAGAAACATCAAATTCTTAATAAATAAGATAAATTAAATATAATTTTTTTAATTTAAAATACTTAAATTAAGTGTTTATCACTGAACTTGCGCCTCTTGAGTATAATAGGACTTGATCTTTGGTACACCTCCCATCTGGTAAAAAATTCATTGGCTCTCGTTGGGTTTACAAAATCAAATATAAGACTGATGGTTCAATCGAGCGATATAAAGCTTATCTTATGGCTAAATATTATACACGATAGAGGGATTTGATAATAATAAAACTTTTGTTCCAATTGCCAAATTAACTATGGTTTGTTGTCTCCTAGCAGTTGCCTTAATCAAGAATTGGCAATTATGCTAGTTAGATGTTAACAATGCCTTCCTTCACAGCGATTTACATGAGCAGGTCTATATGACTCCTCCTGAATTTCTATCTCTAGGCGATGCCCGAGTATGTCGACTGTACAAATCTCTGTATGGCCTCAAACAAGCCTCCAGATAATAGTTTGAAAAATTTTCTAATGCTCTACTTCAATATGGATGCATCCAATCCAAGGCTGATCACTCTTTGTTTACAAAGCAAGATGGAAACTCTTTCTTAGCCATTCTTGTCTATATCGACGATATAATTATTACCAGTAATGACTCTTTCTACTGCTAAGTATTGAAGGATTTCTTACAAAGCCATTTCTACATCAAGGACTTAGGCATTTTGAAATATTTTTTAGGGTTGCTCGATCTTCTTCTGGGATATTTATTTTTCAACGAAAGTATCACTACAACAAAATAAGTTATTAGCGATGAAAATTTTTCGTCGCTAATATCTATTAGTGATGAAATTTTGATCACCAATAATTCATCGTAAATAATTTCATCGTTAATAATATTTTATGATAAAAAAATATTTTCATCGCTAATAAATGATATTTGTGATGAATTTTTTTCATCGTTAAAAAAAATAAGATGAAAAAATTTAATCTAAAAAAAGTATTTACGATGAAAAAAATCATCGATGATAAATAAAAAATTAATAGCGATGAAATTATTTTTGTCGCTATTAATTTAAAAAATTTTAGCGATAAAAAATTTAAGTCGCAAAAAAATTTTTTTGCAACGAAAATAATTCATCGCTATTAATTTAATAATAAATAAATAATATTAAATAATATTAGCAATAAAAATTTTCATCATAAATAAGATATTTTTTGATAAAAATTTATATCCCTAATAATTATTTACGATGAATAATTTTTTATCACTGTTAATTATATATTTATTGATAAATTAAATTATGTTAGTAAAATATTTTTTACGATGAATATTTCATCAGAAATAATCCTATCACTAATAATTTAGTCATATTTTTTTTAAAAAAAATTATGAATATATATTTTAAACATATATGTATAATATTTTTTATAAATTAAAAAATAAAAATAATAAATTTATATAATAAATTGATAAATAAATTTTATTATTTTATTATATTAAATTAAAATTATAAGATATTTAAAATTTAAAAAAAATACATCAATAAGCCATCAAATATCAGCATCTGGAGAATAAGCTGGAGATGGGGAGCGCTCGACGGAGCTCAAATCGATGATGGAGCTCGGATCGGCCTGCTGCTGCCTCATCAGCTGTATCATCTGCTCCATCTGCATCATTCACTCCATCATCTAGATCTAAAAATGCTGATAGTCGTCGATGCGTGTAGCCAACTTCTGAGATTGCTGTCGATCCTCGGTAGTCTGCTATCGATCATCGACAGCCTATCTCTGCACCTCCATCAGTCGAGCCTAGCATGCAGAATGGATCTCAGTCTTAGATGATCATAAGGATAAGGGAGTAGTGATCCCATGTCCTAAATTCCTAACATAATAGGATCTCATACTGAGCATCCGATCACAGATCTCATCATCTGTGGATGCGGTCGAGCCCTCAGAGATAGGCTGGGATCTCATGTCGGTCATACAATCTTGAAAATAAAAATTAGAGTTATTTTAATTTTTTAATAAAAATCAAATTGTGAATGAAAAAATAATTGGAAAAACCATCGCTGGTGGGTCCGCTGGTAGATATCGATCCTACCAAATGCCATTACAAGTTCTTCATCAACTAAAAACTCGACTAATATTTGTTCTTCTTGCTGAAAAGCTTTCTCTTCATGTAAATCTAAAATTTCATCCATCTCTAATCGAGTTGGTATGTCATATACGCCTCTAGATATTATTTTTTGTACAACATGTTAATTACTTCGATACTTTAGATCCTTCAAATATATTACTTGTTTTGCTTGAGTTGCTAATATATACAGCTCATTTTGGTACCATATTCGTGCAAGATTTACACTGATAAATTATGAATCGATATAAATCTCGATTTTTTTATTACTAATATCCCACCATTCACACTGAAACAAAAATACAGAATTACTGGAGCCATACTTTAGTTCTATAATATCTACCAGTATACCATAATAATCAATCTCTTCTTCTTCTTCATATCCTGTTGTAGCAATTTCACTATTCTAGGTCCGTCGTTGCATCTCAAGCTCCCTTGCATAAAATCTCATTCCTCCAATAATATAAGATATATAGTGATTAACCCTTCGATCGAGACCACATGCAACTCATCGGTTGCACTCGCTTTTTTATTGAAATACTTATATTTCATCTACATCATAAGATAAAAAATTATGTTGGTTGAAATAATAATATTTATAAGTAAATAAATAGCGTATCACTAATGCAACTTACAAGATCACCAAATCATTTTGCAAATTTTCTCCTATGTCGATCATCGACATCCGTATTATTCTCTCTACATAGTATACTCTTGTGCTCACTATAATAAGTTATAATTTTTAATTTTATACTGACATAAAAAAAATTTTTGATCATTAAACAGTATCATAAGATGATACTTACTCAATCAAATCTTCAATTTCTTCACAATTATTTAGAACATAAAAGTATACCTTGGATAGCTCGTTCACGTCTATAAATTCATATTTTCTTGCACTAATAGGTCAAACCGTTTGTTTAAATATAGATAACGTTGGCTCATTGTCACCCCATTCACGGTCTACATTACGATCTGCATGATTGAATCTTGTTTCGATATCATCAAGATATATCGAGCAGAATGTGAGACACTCGATAGCTACATATGCTTCTGCTATAGACTCTTCAGGCCTTACTTTATTATGCACATACTTTTTAAAGTGCACAAGAATCTACAAATAAAAATAAATTTAAATTTTAAAAATATATTTACATCTTATAATTGATATGACAAAATACGTATAACTTCTTTACCTTTCAATATGATACATTCATCGATAATGTACCGGTCCGGCCAAAAGAGTTTTCTTTGGAAGATAGACAGCCAGATGCACCATAACATCAAAAAATGATGGTGAAAAAATTTTTTCTAACTTACAAAGAATGAGTGCGATATCATTCTCTGATTTTTCAAGTAAGTTAATCTTTAATTTTCGACAATATAGTTCTCGAAAGAACACTCCCAACTCAATCAATACAGTTTGAACATCATCACCCAAATAACCACGCATAACTATAGGAAGCAAATGTTGCATCATCACATGGGAGTCATGACTTTTCATGCCAGAGATATTACCGTCGTTGTTTCTAATACATCGCGATACGTTTGAAGCGTATGCATCAAAAAATTTTATGATTTTGAACGATCCACAGAAATTTTTTTTTCTCTCTAAACAGTAAATAACATACGGATGGCATAAAAAATCTCTCATCTCGATGAACTAAATGCAACTTCGACCGGATTCCTATTTCCAGCAAATCAAGATAAGCTTTTGTACCATCTTTTATTTTTCTTAAAATATTCAATACAGTATCGATGATATTATCACAAATAATCTTTTCAATGTGCATTACATCTAGATTATGACGAAATAGTAGCTGTTCCCAATACGGTAGTTCGAAAAAGGTGCTTCACTTTGTCCAATTCAGTTCAGCTTCAGTACACTTTCGCTTGCTAGTATCCGATATTTTTTCAAATTGGAGATTTTCAATGACTTCAAGTTGTTCTAAAATTTTTGCTCCACTTAACTCCTTGGGTGGCGGGCATCGATCGGACTTACCATCAAAAAATTAGTTATAACGGATCCTCCAAGAATGATTAGCAGGAAGAAACCGCTGATGACCCATGAAACATACTTTTCGTCCGTGCTTTAAATGTAAGGAGGATGCATCCCTATTGCATATTTGACATGCCAGATATCCTTTGGTGCTCCATCCAGATAAATTTTCATATGCTGAAAAATTATTTATAGTCCATAAAATCGAAGCATGCAACTTAAAATTACTTCGACTCACAAAATCATATGTCTGTACTCCATTTTTCTATAACTCCTTCAGATCATCAATTAAAGGTTGTAGATATACATCAATTTCATTACTTGATGCTTTCAGATCCGGAATCAACAGTAACATAAAAATAAATAGTTCTTTTATGCACTTTCAATGTGACACATTATATACACTAGCATCACAGGCCACATGCTATAAGAGGTACTCATATTGCCAAAGAGATTAAATCCATCTATTGCTAGACCAAGCCTGATATTGCGTGGGTCACTCGCAAAGTGCGGATACTTTGCATCGAAATCTTTTCACACTAAAGATTCGGTCGGGTAGTTAAGTATGTTCTCCTCTAGAATCCGCTGCTCATAATGCCACTCATTTCTTCAACAGTCTTTGTGGACATATACAACCTTTGAAGTCTTGAAATTAATGAAAAATATCTCAAAATCTTTTGAGATATCTTCTTTCCTTTCCTATTATCGATTTTGTATCTAGGCTCACCGTAATTCGGACATTCAGTTGCTTATTCATTATCCTTATAAAATAATATGCAGTCATTTTTGCAGGCATGTATTAGAGTATAGCCAAGTCTCATTTTTCACATGTATATTTTTGCTTCAGAATATGATTTCGACAGTCTCTCTTCATCGGGCAGAGCTGCTTTAATCAATATTAAAATTTGATCAAATGACTTCTGACTCCATTGGTTCACAATTTTAATATGAAGCAATTTTATCAAAAACTCTAACTTAAAAAACTTTGTACAATTTGGATAAAGTGGCTCTCGTGCCATCTCTTACAAGCTTTGCAAACTGTTCAGAGATCTATTCTACCTCAAACTGGATATTATGTTCATGATCAGAATTGCTTTCAGATACAGCAATATTCATATATACATTGGAACAAGCACCTTGATATAAATCATCTAACAATTCTTCTATACCACTATGATCGACAGGTCCATCAGCATCACTATCATCTTCAGTATCATCATCGTCGTACACCACCTCATTTGGATTACCCTCCCTATGCCATGTCTAACAAGTATACTTCTTATCCATACCATATTGTAGCAAATACACGTCAACAGTGTTATGTGACGATATACCATATTGACACATCTCTTACATGGACACTTTATCTGACTAGCACTGTCAACCTTATGCCATGCAAAATCAATGAAATCTCAAACTCTTCTTCAATATTCAGGCAAAAAAATACCTCTAGCATTCATTCAACTTTTGTTAATATTTATCTAATAATAAACGCAAAATCATTAACAACCAAAAAAAATTTTGTGGTATTCAGGATCTCAATCCGAATTTCGGACTGAATCGCGTTTCAAATTCCAACCAAAATTCCAACCCGGATCCAGATCCAGAACACTTTATACAAAATAATACATATTAAAAAAGACATGCAGACTGAACATTAACACAGAAAATGCATGGCCCTATCCCTTTATGAAGTAAAAATGCATGATCTTATCCTTTTCAAATCATTACTAACAGGTGTGGCCCTATCCCTTTCAAAAAAATAATAATCTTATTATTATCATTAGTAGATATTTTATCTTATTTTTGTAAAATTTTGACAGCATCTCCCCATAGATCTCGAAGTATATGATGTGGATATAGTGCCCACGCACCCTATCCACCATATACCCAGAGAACAATGATAGATAACTACTGAATACTACATAATGAAACGAAACATTAACTATTAACAATAATAATATTATTATTTTTTTAAAAAGCTCGAATATGGGACATCCAAGTTTCGATCTCGATGAAGATCGAAACTTGAACGAAAATCTATGGCTTAATGTAATTTAAGTACCATCTTTGAACGTGCATTCGAAGATGGATTTCTAAGTTATCAAAAAAGAATAACTTCGTATTGAAATTTCTTGATCAAAAATTTTAATAAATTTTTTTCTAAAATAGAAATATATTTTTTATTTATAATTTCAGTAGCATACAAAATAGCACATAAAATAATTTAATTGTAACAAGTAACAGTAATGTGCATTATATTAGTGAAAAAATAATTAGTCAAATAATTAACTAACTTCAGCAGTAACACTAAAAAATAAAATACAATAATTATAATAATTTCAGCATCATATTTCATCCTCATGAAGACCTGACCTGATCCGCCCCATCCCAACCCAACCTGCCCTAGCCCGGCCCGATGTGGACTGGACCAGACCCAACCTGACCCGCCCTGACTCCACCCGACCCGCCCAAGCCTGACCCGACCTAGCCCGACACGCCCCATCCCGGCCCGAACCGGAATCGAACCGGCCCGGACCCTACCATCCCAGCCCGACCCACCCCAACCCGACCCGACCCGGCTCCACCCGACCAGCCCCAGCACGACCCAACCCTACCCACCCTGCCCCAGCTCCGTTATCCCCGGCCCCAGGCCGACCTGACCCGGCTCCACCCGACCCGCGCCATCTCGACCCGACCCGGCCCGACCTGCCCCATCCCAACCCGAATCGAAACCGACCCGACTCGGACCCTACCATCCCCGACCCACCCCATCCCTGCCCGACCCACCCCAACCCGACCGAACCCGACTCGGCTCCACCCGACCAGCCCCAGCCCAACCCGACCCAGCCCGACCCGCCCCACCCCGGCTCCGTCATCCCCGACCCCAGCCTGACCCGACCCGGCTCCATCCAACCCCCGCCAGCCCGACTGGACCTGACCCGACCGGCCCCATCCAGGCCCGACCCACCCCAACCCAGGCCCGACCCATCCAAACCCACGCGTGCTCGACCCGCAGACCCCGCGGCGCGCAGGCCAAGCATGCCCGGCCCGCTGTCCCCGACACAACAGCACCCCGGCTCGTCGTTGCCGGCTCTGGCTCGTCGACCCCTCCCTGGCCCGCCGTCGCTGGCCCGGCTCGCAAGCCCTAGCACAGCTGCGACCCATCGCCGGCCCCATTCTGGCTCACCGTCGCCGGCTCCGGCTCTGGCTCAACAGCCCCGGTCCCTCCCTAGCACGCAGGCCCCGGCATGCAGGCCCCACATGGCCATGGCCTACAGGCCCATAGGCCGCATGTGGCAGCGGCCCACCATCCGACCCAGGCGCGCCATCCCCAGCACGCCGGCCCCGTGCCGTTCCCCATCCTCGACCCGAGCTCACCCAAAAAAAATGAAGAGTCAACGTCGCCGACTTCAGCTCTGGCTCACCGGCCCCGGCCCGTTGCCAGCCCCACATCGCCTCTCCGGCCCGTCATCGCCGTCGCGGCCCGTAAGTTCCACATGGCCGCGGCCCGCCGTCCCGGCTCAGGTGCGCCATCCCCGGCACGCTGGCCTCGGCACGTTCCCCATCCCCGTCCCCGTCCTCGGTCGAAACCCACTCCAAAAAAAAATAGAGATGAAGTCGACTCACCTCGACGGCGGCGGCGGCAGTGGAGGAAACTGGGACGGCGGAGGAAACCGGAGGCATGCGGGATGTCGGGAGGGGAGGAAGCTCGCGGGAAGGGGAGGAAGCCGGACTGCCGGGGGAGAACGAGGAAGAAAAATAGATTTTCGATGGAAGTTGATGGGACGTGGGATATTAGCGACGCAAATTTTTATCGCTAATAATTAATTTTCATCATAAATAATTCGAACAAAAAATATTTACGATGAAAAATAAATTTTTATCGCTAATAATTCTTGTCAAAAAAAAATTTGCTGGAAAAATTTAGCCTCGAGAAAATATTATTGATGATGAAAATTTTTAATTTCATCACTAATTACATAATTATCAACGAAAATTTTTTTCATCGCTAATAATAAATAAAAAAAAAATTTCATTTAAAAAAAAATTTTCCTAACCAAGTCTTGTTCTCCATATTATTTTCTTCTATTTATTTTTTATTTATCTCTTAGACACAATAATGCAATAATATATGTATATGTATGTGTGTGTGTGTATATAGATATAGCTGATGTAGTAAATATATCAACTTTCCAGAATATTTTAGTAATGAAATGGATGAACTATAGTAAGGATAAAAACTTGCAACAACTCTACCGCTTCTCATCGACAGTCATCTTGACGAAATATGGGTGATGTAGTGCAAGCATCCACTCCTCAAGGGCCTATACCACCATCTATTATAGAGGACCCGTAACGATTCAACGACCTAATTCGACAGGTCCAAGTATTGACCAATACCATCCCGTATTTACAGCAAACCACAAAACAATGACCACCCCCGCAACATGCTCCTCAAATTGTGCCCTCTCAGTGTAGCCAGCAAAACTGCTTCCAGAGAATCTCCCTCGAGGTGCGCATCGTTCTACCCTGATCGATCAACAATCACCGTTCCATTAAGATCCAGGCATGAATAATAATGCCAACATTCTCCGATCTCCTCCAGTGGAGATTCGACCTTGGGCTACTCTTCATGCCCCAAAAAATCTCATGGGGAGGAGGACCTCGAGCAAAAGGTCCGAAAGACCGAACGTCATCTGGACGAGATTCAAATGGGCAACTAAAGGAATGACAACATCTTCAGCTTCAATTTCCAATCTTCTTTCTCTTGATCCATTCTCTAAGAATTGATTTTGGATTAGTTCAAGATGCCACAGATACAGCCTTATAAAGATTGAGAATCAGGGATATCTTAATATTCTACATACTTTTCTTGTACACATAGTATTTTTTAAAAACTATCTAATATTTATTTTTATAAATATAATTTAATAAAAAAAAATTTATCACTAATAATTTATAATTTATAAATTTTTAAAATTTTTTATTTTTTTTAAATATTAGTGACAAAAATTTTTTATCATAAATAGTAGATCATTTACGACAGAAATATATTTTTCATCGCAAATACATGTTATTTACGACAGAAACTGAGTTTTCGTTGTAAATAATTTGTAATTTCTGAATTGTTAAATTTTTTTTATTTTTTCTCATTTATTGGTGATGAAAATTTTGCATCGTAAGTAATAGAGTATTTACAATGAAAATTAAATTTTTATCACCAATATTCGATTATTGACGATGTTAATTTTTTATCGTAAATAATCTATAATTTTTAAATTTTTATAATTTTTTATTTTTTTACATATTAGCGATGAAATTTTTTAACATAAATAATTGATTATTTATGATGGAATACTAGTTTTCATCGTAAAAATTTATTATTTATGATGTAATATTTTCATCATAAATAATCTATAGTTTTTAAAATTTTGAAAAAAAAAATTTATGTGTTGGAGATGAAACATTTTTATCATAAATACTTAGTTTTTATCACCAATACTTCATAATTTGTAATGCATAATTTTGTCGCAAATAATTTCTAATTTTTGAATTTTTTAAATTTCTTATTTTTTCACATATTAGAGATGAAAAAGTTTCATGATAAATAATTTAATATTTACGACTAAAATTTAGTTTTAGTCGCCAATACTTGATTATTAACGACGTAAATATTTCAGCGAAAGTAATCTTTAATTGTTGTATTTTTAAAATTTTTTATTTTTTTCCAATATTAGTGACGAAAAATTATCATCGTAAATAACTAATATTTATGATGAAAATTTAATTTTTATTGTAAATACTTCTATTATTTATGATGAAAATATTTTCATCACTAATATTTGAAAACTTAAAATTAAAATAAATATTTTATTATTTGCGATGATTAGTTTCATCGCAAATAAGTTGTAATTACGATGAAATTTTTTTTCATCGCAAATATGAATCTATTTGCTATGATAAATAATTTTTATCATAAATAAATAATTATTAATGATGAATTTTAATTTTTATCGTAAATATTCTTATTTGTGATAAAATAGATTTTCGTCGCAAATAAATTCATCGCCAAAAGTAATATTTCTTGTAGTGTATGCACTTAATATTCTTCAAAAAAATAGTACGTTGGGAATTAAACCAATAGATTTTCCAATGCAACAATAACTACAGCTCTCGGCAGATGATGGCCCACCCCTTGATGATTCGAGTCAATATCAGCGATTATTGGGGTGTCTTATTTATTTGATAATTAGTAGATCTGATATTGCCTACTCTGTCCATATCTTAACATAATTCATACAGTCTCCCTGCCAACCTCATCTTAATGCTGCCAACCGTATTCTTCACTATTTGAAGGATTTTCCTGGACAAAACTTATATTTTTCAAGTAAGAATTCTTTGTAGTTGCATGCTTTTTGTGATGCAGATTAGACAGGATGTCCTATGACCAAATATTCTACTACAGATTTTTTTATCTCTTTAGAAGATGCATCTATCTCTTGGCATGCCAAGAAGCAGACCACTGTTTTTCATTCTTTTGTAGAGACCTTATATCACATCATGGCTCACACTGCTAGCGAGCTACTTTGGCTTCGCACTCTTCTCTCAGACCTTAGCATCTCTTAAAGTGGTCCTATGCTATTATATTGTGACAATCAAGCTGCCTTACATGTTGCCGCCAATCCTGTATTTTACGAACACACAAAACATATCGAAATTGACTATCATTTTGTCCGCGATCATCTTCAATCCGATGACATTGCCACCAGATATGTCTCGTCCAAGCGGTAACTTGCTGACATCTTTACAAGGCCCTTGGCCATGATCACTTTCATGATATCTTGTGCAAGTTGAATGATCGTAATCTTCACGCTCCAACTTGAGGGGGAGTAATACGCAACAATTTGAATTTTAAATTTTGTAGGCAATATTTTGAATTTTGAATTTTGGAGAGATCCTAGGATCTATTTCAATTTTTGTATGATCATTTATAGTTTCTTTTTATCTTTGTATATTTCTTTCTATCCTTGTATGGTTATGATTATAATCTCTTATATACTTTTAATTATAAATATAGATGATCTCCTCACCATATCGTGAGAGAAAAAGTTTTCATAATATTTTTTTTCAAAATTATTCTTTTTTGTTCAAATCTTTCAGTTTGAGGGAAGAGGAGATTATGCCACAATCAGAGTGGAATCAGAGACAATGTCATCGAGGGCCAGTGGAGCCTCTTTTTTGAAATTGCTTCCAAGAGCAAAACCTCAGAAAACTCCACCACACAATCAGGCAGAACCAATTGCTGATCTCAGATTGTTTTAAGCTATATTTCTCTTCCATGTCTCCTCTTTTCTGTTTCTCTTGTCTTCCATCCATTCATTTTACAGCCCTTTCTTAAGCATGTAAATGTTTTTACTCCAATTATCTATTGATTTGCAGTATAATTTGGGTGGCCTCAAGTCTCTGTTATCAAATTTTTTTAAAAAAATGTAGATAAGAGATCGAAATCCAAAAGTAAATAGAGGTGTAAGCATATTATATACGTAACTTCTTGATCGTATCTTTTCGCAAACATCCATGAGAGAGGAATTAAGGATAGCCCATTCAGAAAACTTGACAAACAGAATCTAACATGAAATATATCTCTTCAATTTAAGTGATAAGCTTGCTTGAAGGGCTGACATTTTTTTTTCTAAGAGAAACATGGTGGAGAAAATTTAAACTTGGACACTTGAGAATGGATTAAAAAGCTTTTTTCCTATAGTCACCTAATCCCTTATTTTTGTCAGAGTTTTTTTTTTTTTTTGTGTACATATCCTTTTATATTAGAATTTATGTGAATACCCTTCCAAAGTTGATATTTGCATGTATACCCCTATAAAACACTTATTTCTCATATACATCCTTCTTTTTTCTCTTTTCTTGCATGTGTACTGACACTATTTAATGCTGCTAAAAAAATTAACGATTTAAATTTTAAAGGACTGAAATATCATAGTGGATAAACATATAAAAAGAAATATTTGTAAGGGTATATATACAAATAGCAGCTTTACGGGGGTATTCATGCAATTTTACATATTTAGGAGGGTTTAGATGTAAAAGTTCTTAATTTTATTTTCATCTATTTCAACTTGAAATGTTGCTCAAAAAAAGATGTATTCAATGATTAGATAACAAAGAGAGTTTTGAAAGTTCTTTCATCAATTATGAGATTGATTCTTCCTTATGCATAACAACTGTTATATCTTATTTCATCGAAACTAACTTGTAATATTTATTGTTATAAATGGATATAAGAGGATATATATTAAAATATAAAAAGAAATTAGAATCTCTTAAAGGCATATGATAAATTGTAATATTTATCTTTCAATACCAAACTTCGGGTGGAAAACCTCACATTTTTCATTAAAAAAATTATAATAATCAAACTTTTTTGCTATTGTTGTGCTCATAGATAAAGAAACAACATCAATCATCCTCGAGCAAAACTTCAAAACCCTTTGCACTCACTAACAACCTCTGTAGCTATGTGGTAGAAGGCATGGCTTATTTTGGATAATTTAAGCAAATTTTCTTTGGAGCTTCAATTTTCTGAAACTAACAATAAGTTCATTTTTCAATTCAGCAATCAAAATCAAGTCATTAGGACAATAAGAAAATTGGCAGTGTCACGTTCTAAATCCGAGATATAACACGGTCATGCTATCGAGAGATGTCATCCTTGATAACACAAATCTAATCAATCATAATCAGCTATAACCCATCATAAATAATGTATAATAAAAGATCAATTCTATTATTCATCAAGCAAATAAATCAAAATTGGTTCAGAGTGACTAAATCCAAAATCAAAAATCAAAAATTCATATCTCAAAACTCATCAATAGATAGCTACAAGTCCATGATCATCAAATAATTTTCAAACTTGCTAGCATAGACCTCCAAGTCTTCATCATCTTTCATGCCTAATCTTATACGTCTGGGCATAAAAAAAAAAAGAAAAAAATATAAACTACACCAGCTCAGTAAATAAACATTACAATATCTTATCTGGATCAAGCATAAATTTATACATGCATCAATAAATCATTTAGAGAAGATATTATCATTGAAACATAAAACTTTCATAATAACAGTATATCATAAATAAATCATACTTTTGCATATACATAAATTATATAATTTACATAAACATAGTTTTCAATGCATAGCATAAATAAATTCATAAATCATATTAACTTCGTATATAAAGTCACAAATTATTTGTCATTTTGTCATGCCATGATTCTTAATAGTTCTCTTAGACTCATTATTAAGATCATCATTATTATACCTGTGACAGGACCATAATTATGTACCAACTACTATTATCCATTGGCAGGATCGTATACCAACTACTATTATCCATTGGTAAGGTTGTATATCAATTATTATTATCTACTAGTAGGATTATATACCAATTATTATTATTCACTGACAGGATCACATACCAATTACTATTATCCATTGGCAGACTCATACATAACTATCTGAGAGCTTTTTTTTATGTTTCTTAAAATAAGCATTTTTGAATCATATTTTATTAAATTATATTTTCTTAAATCATGCATAAATAAGATACTTAATGATTTTATAAAGTTTATGATTCATAAATAAGTTTTAACAGTAACACAACATGAAATCATTCTTTTCATGATAAAACATAAATTTTATAAATATGGAGTTCATATAATTTCATAAATAGGTCATTTATAATAAAATATTCAAAAAATCACTATTTTGTAATTTATCATGTATTTCATAATCCACATGCTTGATTCTTATTTTATGCAAACATAGAATAATTTTTTTTATGATAAAACAATCGATAATTCAAAAGCAAGTAAGAAGTGCTGGGGTTACTTACCTCTTTCGTCCTAGCCCTTCAAACTAAGTTAAATGTATTTATTAAACTTATTTAACATATAAAAATATTATTAATTATTATTTGATAAATTCAATAATAAGGAAAGAAAATCGTAGATCGGATGGTTGGTCCAACAGGTTATCCGGACATCGAGATAATCCAAGGTCTCTTAGTCGAAGATCAAATCTAAGTGATTCGATCCAGAAATCATGAAACATGAATTAGAATCAAGGCCAAGATCGATCAATAGGTTCATCAATAGCGGATTTCAAGAGTATTTGACGTGGCCAAGTGGGGTAATCTTGCATGGATATCGAAGCGACTTTGGATCATCATGTTTTTATCTTAATTAGATTCATATTAGGGTTTATGGATTAGATGAAGAAAGAGACCAGTATAGGAAGAAAAACCTTAGAGAGAAGAGGAGAGAGAGAGAGAGACGAGAGAGAATTCTCTCTCTTTTTCTTTTTCTTTTCTTCTTCTTCTTTCTTTCTTTCTTTCTTTCTTTCTTTTTTGTTCTGCCTTTTTCTTTGGCCGAACAAGGAAGAGGATTGGGGCCAGTGGCTTGTGCTCTAGCAAGGTGCTGTATGGGTGGCCGATGGTCATAGGGCAAGACGGTGATGTATGGGTGGCCGGCGACAAGGATCAATTAGCAAAAAATAATGAAAATATCTAAAAATAAGATATTATTCTTTGTGGTGTTTTTCGACCAAATTGATAGCCGACGGCAAGCCCTAGGGTCATGGGAAGAATGGCAAGAGAGAGGAAAGGTGGGATCAAAGCCTTACCTCGCGCTTTGGCGATGCCTCGACTTCTTTTTTCGATGGGAACAAGCAAGGGAGATCATGGCTTCAATGAGAGGAAAGAGACAGAAAGATCCTCGATGGAGGATCTTAGGGAGGGGGAGGAGTTTATTTCACTGCAACAAAATAGATTATTAGTGATAAAAAAATTTTATTGCTAATAATCATGGATTTTCGTCGCTAATATATATTAGCGATGAAATCTTTGTTACTAATATTCGCCATCAATAATCGCATCATTGATAATATTTTATGATGAAAAATTTTTTTATCAGTAATAAAAGATATTTATGATAAATATTTTTCATCGTTAAAAATAAAAATAAAAAAAATTAATCATAAAAAAAATATTTACGATAAATTATACCATCACTAATAAATAAAAAATTAATAGCGACAAAAATATTTTCATCGCTATTAATTTCAAAGTTTCAGAGACTAAAAGTTTACGTCGCAAAAATTATTTTTTGCAACGAAAAAGTTTCATAGCTATTAATTTAATAAAAAAAATTAAAAAAATAAAATTAAATAATATTAACAATGAAAAATTATATCGTAAATGATTCAATTTGCAATGAATATTTACATCGCTAATAATTATTTATGATGAAAAATTTTTCATTATTGTTAATTATGTATTTATTAAAAAATTAAATTATATTAGTAAAATATTTTTGATGATGAATCTTTCATCGCGAATAATTTTGTCGCTAATAATTTAGTTATATTTTTTTTAAAATATTTATGAATATATATTTTTAATTTATATATATAATATTTTTTATAAATTAAAAAATAAAAATAAAAAAATTATATAATAAATTAATAAATAAATTTTATTATTTTATTATATTAAATTAAAATTATAAAAGATTTGAAATTAAAAAAAATAGATCAATAAACCGTCAAATATTGACATATGAAGAACGAGCTAGGGATGGAGAGCGCTCAATGGAGCTCAAACCGGCCTGCTGCTGCCTCATCAACTTATCGTCTGCTCCATCTACGCCATCCGCTCCATCATCTGGATCTAAAATTGCTGATACTCATCGATGTGTGCAACCAACTCCTGAGCTCGATGCTCAGCCTGCTGTTGATCTTCGGCAGCCTGTCTCTGTACCTCTATCAGTCGAGCCTCACATGCAGAATGGATGTCAGTCCTAGATGAGTGTGAGGTTAAGGGAGCAGTGATCCCATACCTTAAACCCCTAACATAACAAGATTTCGTACCAAGCATCTGATCACAAATCTCATCATATGTGGATGCGGTCGAGCCCTCAGGGATAGACTAGGATCTTATCTCTGTCATACGATCTTGAAAATTAAAATTAGAGTTATTTTAATTTTTAATAAAAATTAGACTACGAATGAAAAAATAATTAAAAAAACTTACAAAGAGCTCCTGGCTCCCCATCGTCCACTCCTCCGACTGTCGCTGGTGGGTCCACTGGTAGATATCGATCCTACCAGAAAGCTCGCCACTCTCAGCATCTCTCTGTAATTTAATAATTAATTAAAAAATTAAATAATTAGAGAATTATATGCTAATTAAAAATTAAAAATTATCTACTATGTGCTCTATGTGACGAGCGAACGATCTCGAACCCCCATAATGTGGCACGGTCTATCTCGCCCAATTCACCACATTCTGGACACATCGTCTCTGTAAATTATCAGTCAAATTAGTAGATAATAAATTTAATTTAAGAATAAATGATTCAATCAATAAACTCTAAAAAAAATTTAGATGTATAACCTGATATGTCGGATCCTCGTACTGCCGGCATATGGTAGTCCAATCGTCCATGGTAATGCTGTCATAGGGCTGTTACCGCGCTACCTCCTCCCTATGATCCTGCACCACCTGGTATCAATGCTGATGCATGTGATGGTGATAATCCTTGAAATATAAGGATAGATGAGTATCGACGGCTCACCTCACACGATCCTCCTCAAAATCAATGATGTCGAATACACCCTGCCAATAATAAATAATAGAAGAATAATATAAAAATTAAATATTCTTAATATAATTTTTTTATCTGTAAGTGGTTGTAGAAAACTTCTCTCTGAGCTGGTAGAACGTGACGCCAATCGAAGAACATCATGGGGACATAACTGCGACATATGATGCCCAGCTCAGTCTGTCATAGCTCGCACCATCCCCTAATAAGTCTAGTATAGCCGGCTGGTATCTCGATCCGGAGATGCTGTCCCATATGCTCGCATCTCCAGCACTCTAGAGCTAGGTTCTTCGATAGACCTCACCCTTGCCTCACTACCAATGAAGACTGGTCTGAAACAACAATAAATAAATCATTAGTATGATCCAAATAAAAAATTAAATTTATTATATAAAAAATATGATAATACCACTGAAATTCATCTCATTGGGACCCACCTCACTGGAACCCTTTGACAATGGAGCCGGTGCGGCAACGGAGATCGATGAAGGTGCCTCAACCTCTGAGGTAGACTATGAACGCGAACATTATCATTTGTCTCTAGATGCCATATCTGCAATAATTGAGATATAAATAAATATAATATTAAATAATAATAATAGAAATCAAATAACATTCTAATGAATACAATTATATCGCATACTATTATTGTAAGACAAGATTGAACCAAAAATTTAGATCTACTCATCAATATTCGTATCTTTCTCGATGTGTAGATCCTCCTCCGAATCACAATAATCGATATATGTATTGTCTTCTATCTCATCGTCATTTATAAACTGATCGTCACCCTCTGACTCATCAAGATTAAATACAAAATCAGCTTCAACTTCGTTGGATGGCAGATCAACCCCATTCAAAGGTACCATTACAAGTTCTTCATCAACCAAAAGCTTGGCTAACGTTTGTTCTTCTTGCTGAAAAGTTTCCTCTTCATGTAAATCTGAATTTTCATCCATCTCTAATCGAGTTGGTATGTCATATACACTTCTAGATATTATTTTTTGTACAACATGCCAATTACCTTGATACTTTAGATCCTTCAAATATATTACTTGTTTTGCTTGAGTTGCTAATATATACGGCTCATTTTGGTACCATGTTCGTACAAAATTTACACTGATAAATTATGAATCGATATGAATATCAATTTTTTTATTATTAATATCCCATCATTCACACTAAAATAAAAATACAGAATTACTGGATCCATACTTCAGTTCTATTATATCTATCAATACACCATAATAATCAATCTCTTCTTCTCCTTCATATGCTGTTATAGCAATCCCACTATTCTGAGTCTGTCGTTGCATCTCAAACTTTCTTGTGTAAAATCTCATTCCTCCAATGATACAGGATGCATAATGATTAATCCTTCGATCGAGACCACATGCTAAATCGTGCAACTCATCGGTCGCACCCACTTCTTTATTGAAATACTTATGTTTCATCTACATCATAAGATAAAAAATTATCTTGGTTCAAATAATATTATTTATAAGTAAATAAATAACGTATCACTAATGTAACTTACAAGATCACCAAATTATTTTATAAATTTTCTCCTATATCGATCATCGACATCCGTATTATTCTATCTACATAGTATACTTTGTGCTCACTGTAAGAAATTATGATTTTTAATTTTACATCAATATAAAAAATTTTCTTAAACATTAAACAGTATGGTAAGATGGTACTTACTCAATAAAATCTTTAATTTCTTCATAATTATTTAGAATGTAAAACTGTACCTTGGATAGCTCGTTCATGTCGATAAATTCATATCTTCTTGCACCAATAGGTCGAATCGTTTGTTCAAATATAGACAATGTCGGTTCATTATCACTCTATTCATGGTCTGCGTTATGATCTGTACGATTGAATCTTTTTTCGATATCATCCAGATACATCGAGCAGAATGTGACACACTCGGTAGCTATATATGCTTCCGCTATAGATCCTTTAGACCTTACTTTATTGCGCACATACTTTTTTAAGGTGCACAAAAATTTATAAATAAAAATAAATTTAAATTTTAAAAATATATTTACATCTTATAATTAATATGATAAAGTATGTATAATTTTTTTATCTTTCAATAGGATACATCCATCGATAATATATCGGTCCGACCAAAAGAGCTTTCTTTGGAAGATGAACAGCCAGATGCACCATAATATCAATAAATAATGATGAAAATATTTTTTTCTAACTTACAAAGAATGAGTACAATATCCTTCTCTGATTTTTCAAGTACGTTAATCTTTAATTTTTGACAACACAGTTCTCGGAAGAACACTCCCAGCTCAATCAATGCAGTTTGAAAATATCACCACCGAAATAGTCACACATAACCATAGGAAGCAAACGTTGCATCATCATATAAGAGTCATGACTTATCATGCCAGAGATATTACCCGATGTTGTTTTCAACACACTGCGATACGTTTGAAGCGTATGTATCAGAAAACTTTATGATTTTGAACCATCCATAGAAATTCTTCTTTTCCTCACCAAACAAAGAATAACATGCAAGTGGCATAAAAAGTCTCTCACCTCAATGAACTAAATGCAACTTCGATCGGATTTTCATTTCCTGTAAATCAAGATGAGCTTTTGTACCATCTTTTATTTTTTTTGGGATATTCAATACAATACCAATGATATTATCATAAATATTCTTTTCAATATATATTACATCCAGATTATGATGAAGTAGTAGCTGCTTCCAATACGGTAGTTCAAAAAAGATGCTTCGCTTCGTCCAATTCAGCTCAGATTCAGTACGCTTTCACTTGTGAGTACCCGATATTTTTCAAATTAGACATTTTTAATGACTTCAAGTTGTTCTAAAATTTCTGCTCTACTTAACTTCTTAGGTGACGGATGTCGGACGGACTTACCATCAAAATATTGGTTATAACGAGTCCTCCAAGAATAATTAGCATGAAGAAATTGTCGATGACCCATGAAATATATTTTCTGTCCATGTTTTAAATATAAGGAGGATGCATCCCTATTGCATATTGGACATGCAAGATATCTTTTGGTGCTTCATCCAGATAAGTTTCCATATGCAGAAAAATTATTTATGGTCCATAGAATTGAAGCTTACAATTTAAAATTACTTCGACTCACAGAATCATATGTCTGTACAAAGTTTTCCCATAGCTCCTTCAGATCATCGATTAAAGATCGTAGATATACATCAATTTTATTATCTGATACTTTCGGATCTGGAATCAACAGTGACATAAAAATAAATTATTCTTTCATGCACTTCCAATGTGATACATTATATACAACTAGCATCATAGACCACATGCTGTAAGAGGTACTCAGATTGTCAAAGAGATTAAATCCATCTATCTCTAGACCAAGCCGGATATTACGTGGGTCACTCGCAAAGTACAGATGCTTTGCATCGAAGTCTTTCTACACTAAATAGTCGATCGGGTGGCTAAGTATATTCTCCTCTGAAAATCGTTGCTCATAATGCCATCTCATTTCTTCAGCTGTCTTTGTGAACATATATAACCTTTGAAGTCTTGGAATCAATGAAAAATATCTTAAAATCTTTTGAGGTATCTTCTTTGCTTTCCTATTATAGATTTTGTATCTAGGCTCACCACATTTTGGACATTCAGTTGCTTGTTCGTTATCTTTATAAAATAATATACAGTCATTTTTACAGACATGTATAGGAACATAGCCAAGTTCAATTTTTCGCATGTATATTTTTGCTTCAGAATGTGATTTTGAAAGTCTCTCTCCATCAAGAAGAGCTGTTTTAATCAATGTTAAAATTTGATCAAATGACTTCTGACACCATCGATTTACGATTTTAATATGAAGTAATTTTATCAAAAATTCTAACTTGAAAAACTTTGTACAATTTGAATAGAGTGGCTCTCGTGCATCCCCGACAAGCTTTGCAAACTGTTCAGAAGTTTCTTCTACCTCAAATCGGATATTATATTCATGATCAGAATTGCTTTCAGATGCAGTAGTACTCATGCGTATATTTGAACAAGCACTTTGATGTAAATCATCTAATAATTCTCCTATATCACTATGTTCGACAGGTCCACCAGCATCACTATCATCTTCAGTATCATCATCGTCGTGCACCACTTCATTCAGATCATCCTCTCCATGCCATATCCAACAAGTATACTTCTTATTCGTATCATATTGTAGCAGATACTCCTCAACAAGTGTTATGTGACGATATATCAAATTGATACATCTCTTACATAGACACTTTATCCTACTAACACTATCAGCCTTATACCGTGCAAACTCAATAAAATCTCAAATTTTTTTTCGATATTCAGGCAAAAGAATACCTCTAGTATTCATCCAATTTTTGTTGATATCCATCTAACAACAAACACAAAATTATAAACAACCAAAATAAAATTCAGTGGTATTCTGAATCCCGATCTGAATTTCGGACTGAATCGCGTTTCGAATTTCAGCCAAAATCTCAATCGAGATCCATATCCAAATCACTTTATACAAAACAATACATATTAAAAAATACAGACTGAGCAGTAACACAGAAAATATGTTACATCAATTTAATGAAATAAAAATGTATGATCCTATCCATTTCAAATCATTATTAACAGGTGTGGCCCTATCCCTTTCAAAAAAGTAATAATCTCATTATTGTTATTAGTGAATATTTTATCTTATTTTTATGAAAATTTCGGCAGTATCTCCCCATAGTTCTCCAAGTATACGATGTAGATAAGGTGCCTACGCACCCTATCCACTATATACCTAGAGAATAATGACAGATAACTACTAAATACTACATAATGAAACGAAATATCAACTATTAACAACAATAATATTATTACTTTTCTAAAAAGCCCGAATACGGGACATCCAAGCTTCGATCTCGATGAAGATCGACTCTTGAACAAAAATTTACGGCTCAATACAATTTAACTACCATCTTTGAACATACATTCGAAGATAGATTTTTAATTTATCAAAAAAGAATAACTTCATATTGAAATTTTTTCATCAAAAATTTCAATAGAGTTTTCTCTAAAATAGAAATATTTTTTATATTTATAATTTCAGCAGCATACAAAATAGCACATAAAATAATTAAATTGTAACAAGTAACAGCAACGTGCATTGTGTTAGTAAAAAAATAATTAATTAAATAATTAAATAATTTCAACAGTAATACTAAAAAATAATATGCAATAAATATAATTAATCAAATAATTAATCAAATAATATGCATCCCTCTCCACGTCGGCCCAATCCGGCCCAGCCCGCCCCATACCCATCCCCACCAACCTCGGCCCCATCCACGCCAGCCCAGCCCCATCCCCGTCGGCCTCAGCCCGACCCGGACCCATCCCCGCAGGCCCTGGACCAACCCGAAACTGACCCGACCCGAACCCGACCCGGCCCGACCCGCCCCGCCCGACCTAGCCCGGCCCATCCCGTCGGACCTACCCGTCCCCATCCCTGAACCCATCTTTAGAGGCCCCGGCCTGACCCGGAGCCGACCCGCCCCGGCCTGACCCGGAGCCGACCCGCCCCGGCCTGGCCCGGCCTAACCCGACCCAACCAACCCTGCTGGATCGGACTGGCCCGGCCCCATCCCCGAACCCATCTCCGGAGGCCCCGACCCGACCCAAAACCGACCCGGCCCGGACCCGACCCGGCACGACCCACCCCAGCCCTGCCCGACCCGACCCGACCCGGCCCCATCCCGACCTCGTCTCTACCAGCCCGACCCAGTCCGCGCCGCCTCGACCCGGGCCGACCCAGCCCACCCGTCCACCCCGGCCCACCCATCCTTGTCCCCGTGCCCGCCGGCCCCAACCCACCCATCCCCATCCCCGTTCCCGCCATCCCCGACCCCATTCACGCCGGTCCGACCAAGCCCAACCCGGCCCACTCATCCACGCCGGCCCGATCGGGCCCCGGCACCGTCCATGCCGGCCTGGTGGCCCGACAAAAGAACAAAAAAAAAAACAAAGATGGATTATCGACGGCGGACGCAGGCACCACCGGCTGAGCCCCATCCCTACCGGCCCGGCCCGTCCTCGTCGACATCTCCCCTATCTGCGACGGCCCATTAGTGGCCCGAGAACCCCCCCCAAAAAAAAACAAAGAAAGCTTACCTTATCGGCAGACGCGACTGTGACGACGATGGTGATGGCAGCCGAGGACAGTGATGGCGTCGAACTCGACGGTCGGGAGAAGGGGCAAAGTAGAGAGGGGGATGCGGGGGGAGGGAGCGCGCGAAAGCACAATGGGGGGCATCGGGGAAGAAAATGGGTTTCAGATGGGACTTGACGGGATGCGGTGTATTAGCGACGAAAATTTTTGTCACTAATAAAAATTTTTCATCACTAATAATTTAAATAAAAAAATAATTTATGATGAAAAAAAATTTTTGTCGCTAATAATTTTATTGACGACATAACTATTTTTCATCGCTAATAATTTCTGTCAAAAAAAAATTTACTAAAAAAATTATTTTCTCCTCCAAAAATATTATTTGCGACGAAAACATAGGTATCGTCGCTAATAAATTTTTAACAATGAAAATTTTCTATTGCTAATAGTTCAATTTTCATCATTAATTATATTATTAGCAACAAAAAAAAATTTTCATCGCTAATAATTACTAAAAAAATTCTCATTTTTTAAAAAAATTACGTTAAATTTCTTTTTTTTTCATCGCTCATAATTATTGAAAAAAATTCTCATTTTTTTAAAAAAATTACATTAATTTTTTTTTAAATATTGTGGCAATTTCAAAAGGTTTTAATGGCCGACAGATATAAAGATATTTAAAAGTTTTGAGGAATAATATTAAAGCATACAGCTTGAGATTCTCAAATTTTACATTAGAGATAAGATGAAGATAGATAGAATAAAGTAATTATTAATATAAAACTCTTTTTCCAGCATCCAGCCTTGCTGCTCAAGAACGTCAGCAATAGAAGGCAATTTTCAGACGTTGTTGTCCTTCTGGGATAATGATGCTACCGTCTTCCATAACATAGCTCCACCTTAATCGGCCATGCCTACTATTAACTAAAACCTTACCAGGGATAGTGTTGCTTAGCTTGGCCGCTTGTTCTGTTGTTTATGCTGAATGTAGGTATTTTTTTAGGCTTCAGAACCATGAATTAGATAAGGAACCAGATCATCAGTTTGGAATTTTTTAGGTTAAAGTTTTGATTAGATCCCTAGTATTTTAAATTATGTATAATCGGGTGCATGTGGGTTGGATGATCCCATCTAGGCCTTGAAGTGACCAGCATGTGCTTGTAGCTTGCAACTTTGAATCCAATAAAGCATCTGTTTAGATAGTTGGGCCTAAAATTCTATGACATACATGAGCCAACCATCAAATATACAGAATTATAAGCTGAGCTTGGCATATTTTATCATTGTCTAGGACTGATTTTTGAGTTTCATAATATTTTGGATCCAACCATTCAAATAGATCCTAAATTAGAATCAATTAAGTCTTTGTTAAAAAAATAAAAAAAAATTAATATTTTTTAAATTTTATTTTTTTCTTATATTACTATATATTGATCTTAATATTCTACATACTTTTCTTGTGCACATATTATTTTTTAAAAATAATCTAATATTTATTTTTATAAATATAAAAAAATTTACTATAATATATCTGAACATCCTTCAATAAAAAATTTTCGTTGCTAATAATCTGTAATTTATAAATTTTTAAAATTTTTTATTTTTTTTAAATATTAGTGATGAAAATTTTTCATCATCAATAGTAGATTATTGGCGATGGAAATTGATGTTTCGTCATCAATACTCCATTATTTATGATGTAATATTTTTATCATAAATAATTTATAATTTTTAAATTTTTAAATATTTTTATTTTTCTCATGTATTAGCGATGAAAAAATTTTATCGTAAATAATGTAGTATTTACGATAAAAATTTAATTTTTATCGCCAATATTTTATTATTTAAGATGTAACATTTTCATTATAAATAATCTATATTTTTTAAATTTTTAAAATTTTTTATTTCTTTCACATATTAACGATGAACTTTTTCATCATAAATATTATGAGTATTTACGACGAAAATTGATGTTTCGTCATCAATACTCTATTATTTACGATATAATATTTTATCATAAATAATTTATAATTTTTAAATTATTAAATATTTTTATTTTTTTCTCATGTATTATCGATGAAAATTTTTTGTAGTAAATAATGTAGTATTTGCGATGAAAATTTAGTTTTTATCATCAATATTTATTATTTATGACGTAACATTTTCGTCACAAATAATATATAATTTTTAAATTTTTAAAATTTTTTATTTTCTTTCACATATTAGTGACGAACATTTTTATCGTAAATACTGTGAGTATTTATGATGAAAATTGATGTTTCATCATCAATACTCCATTATTTGCGATGTAATATTTTTTTTACAAATAATCTTTAATTGTTAAATTTTAATTTTTTTTTTTAATATTAGTGATGAAAATTTTTCATCGTAAATAACAAGTATTTGCAATGAAAATTGATTTTTCATCGTAAATACTTCTATTATTTACGATGAAACTATTTTCACGTGAATATTTAAAAATTTAAAATTAAAATAAATATTTTATTATTTACGATAATTAATTTCATCGCAAATAATATGTAAATACAATGAAATTTTATTTTCATCACAAATATACATCTATTTGCAACAAAAAATAATTTTCATCGTAAATAATTCATTATTAGCGATGAATTTAGTTTTTCATCGTAAATATAAATATCTTTATTGACGATGAAAGATATTTCCATCGTCAATAAATTCATCGCAAAAACTCTCTTTTCTTGTAGCGTTTATAAAGAGCCCTAGGGTCCTAATGGTCCTAGGACTCCTGTTCTTCTCGAGATTTATCAGAGAAGAAGACTTCTATCGAGAGTCTTCTTCCCTCCATCATTTTTTTTGTTTTTTTTCTTTTGTTTGGGTGGGACTTGGGCCTGTTTCATATGGGCTAGTCTAATTGGACTAGGCCATCACAGATAGTAGAAATACTTGAGCCAAAAATAAATCTGAGTCTTCCTAAGTAGCCAACAAGGTAGATTGTGGCTAGGTTGGATGAAGAATCTTAGCAAATTTCTTCGTCTGAGCCGAACCATAGCCGATCATTCATCATTCACTAGCTCATCTAATTTTTCTAGCTCAGAGCTCATTCAATCTCTCCAACTTGGAGCTCATCTAATCTTTTCAACTAAGATTTTGGCTGCAACAAGCCCCTCATCCTACACCTTTGAATTTTTTTATAATTTTTTTATGGCTCATAAATAACATCTGCAATTGGAAGTTTACAATTAATATAAATAAATTCATGATCAATTTATTCAAACAAGCAAGGTGTTTGTTTGAGCTTGACCAAAGCTTGGTTTAGCTCTAGTGTGGTCAAGCAAGACAAGCTAATGTCTCTTAAATCTAGTTTCTATCTTTTTGTACATTAAGCTAACTGATGTGTGAAATTTTGACATGTGCGAGAGTAAGCTTAGAGAGAATAGAGCTTGACTCAGGCCTGTGAATAATTTTATTTATTTAATTTTAGAGAGAATAAGAGGGAAGACCTACTAATAGTAAATTATCTAGATCCAAAGAAATTGAGGATGTATGTATGACTTGAATCTTGGAGCTCTCATAAGGAGAGGATGGCTGTGAAATAGAGAGTTTGCCGATAAAAATGATCTCGAGTTGTTTGCAAACCTACCTAGCTTCTTCATGAGCATTTTTTATTTTTGTGCACAGGGTACAATTTCTCAAAGCATTGAAATGCTGTTACTAACATGACAATCACTGGATATTTAATAATCTGTATTATATTACTCTTTCAAAATATATTCATGAATGAAAACATATAGGCAATCTAAATTGTCCCGTGAAGGACATTGTTAGAATTGTCCCTATTTCCTTGTCATCTTCTCAAATTCTACTGTTATTCCAACCACTCTCATCTCAGAGCCTATTTTTATCTGGAAAAGAGAGAATGTAGCACAGATTTCTCTCTTTTAGCTCACCTTTCTTATCACTTCATCAGTAGAATGATCATTTCCCCTTTTCATTTGATCAAACTCTTGTAAACCCTCCTTAATATATAAAATTATATGAATACTTTTGCAAAACTGCTATTTGTATGTATATCTTTATAAATATGTCTTTTGCATGTCCATCCATTACGAGTATTTCAGTCATTTAACTTTTAAACCATTAATTTCTTAATGGTGTTAGATAATATAGGTATATATGGAAGGAAAAAAAAAGTATACATATAAAATAAATATTTTATATAGATATATATACCAATATCAATTTTAGAAAGGTATTCATATAAATTTCAATATTTTTGAAGGATATCTATGCAAAAATCCTTTTTTTTATTAAAATTTCCCTTCCCTCCCTCCCAGTTTATTTTACTCATTTCTTTCCCCAAGATTTCAATTGATCTTATGAAATCTTTATCAACCATTGTATCCATCATTATTTATCCCAATCTATGCTACTTGAAATTGATAGTTAATAAAATAATAGTTATAATAATTATAAGTATGATCACTATAATAATTATATAATGAAAAATGACTGATCAAAATAGAAAAATAACATTGCTATATTTCTCTCCTTTATCCAAGGTTTTAATAACAACATTCACTGTAACCAATGTTATTGAAACTGTGGCGATGTTAGTAACGGCTATTATGGCACCTAAACCTCCACCAAAAAAAAAAAAAAAAGGCTAATAAATGATAAGAAAGATGTAAAATAGTCTCATAAGATTGCTCTAAGCATTAAAATAATTACAATTCTCTCTCTAAAGATGACTCGTGAGTCAGGCCAAGGGTTAGCGTGGAGTGGGAGTGTTGAACATAAAAGGTTAATGGGCTACAGTCTATTGGTACCCCGCCCGTTCAACAGGAAGTATGGGTTTCATGCATCTGGCACTTAAATTTAAGGTTGTTCAGATCAAATCTTGCATGCTAACAATTAAATTTGGACGAAATCAACCTAGCTTGAGTTCAGAGCTCTAGTGTATAATTTGAAATGGGTTTTGTTGCCCGAGAGTTCGATCCGAACTTAAACATGATAAGATCATGCTGAAATTTCAAATGGACACCTGAGCCGCTTGGAAACTATATAGGATGGACTAATGATGGATCTAAAAATTTTATTTATGGGATCAATATAATAAATGAAGTGGAGGAGCTATAGGAGAGAAAGATGAAAGAAAATAATAATAATAAAATATTATTTTTTTAAAAATAATAAAATATATAAAAAATGATAATGTATAATACTTTAAATATCTTTATAATAAAATATTATAAATGAGTACTATAGCAAAATTTTAGATATTATAAAATATTAAAATTATAATTATCAATCAAAAATTATTCTAATTATATATATTTGATATGAGTAAAAAAAAGAGAAGACGGAAAAAACTAAATGAATGTTACAAAAAAAAGAACCCAAAAAGGCATACCTAATTCAGGTTAAGAAGAGAGATAAGAAAAGAAATATGATTTTCAATTATATTTGGATTGAATAGGATATAAAAATAAATTGACGTAGGATTTAAATATAAAGCGAAAATCCTCTGTAGTACTTGTGACGCACCACATCAGGCATTGCGCACCATCCATCGCATAATGGATGGCTGCATAAGGCCATGTATGGTGTACATCACATGGCCCACATCCGCATGTGGCCATCCATCGTACGATGGATGGTGCAAGTAATGCACTACATCATATGGTGCATCATAGATGATTCACGTTTTTAAATGTAAGACTTAATCACAAAATAAAAATCTTGAACTTTTAGAGATTTTCAATTTCATCTTGAACTTCAATTTGATGCAATCATATCATCAAACTATCAAAAAAGTTCAATTTGAATCCTGACTATAGATTCCGTCTAGCTTCCGTTATGGAATGATCATGTAAGGTCATGTGACAGAATTATATAGTAGAAGGAAATGATGTGGCTAAGTTAGTTCAAGATGACATGAATATTTCTCTCCTCCTCTCCTCCTCCTTAATGTTACCACCACCCTCCTCCTACCCTAGTCCCTTTACCACCAAAGCTGTCGTCCTCTACTACCAACACCGAAAGAACCCCCACCACCACCTCCTCTTTCTTTTCCTCCTCTCCAAACTCTCCACTCTCTCCCTCCTCTGCCACCACCCCCCTCTCTGCTCCTCTCACTCCATGACCCACCTCCTCTATTCCTCCTTTATCATCCAAATGTTAGTCATCCATGAAACTTCAATGTGAGATCTCAATATTCAATAGATATTGAAATGCGAATCAAATCTATAGATTCACTGCTTTACAAGCAAACTCTTGCAGCTTGGAGTTGTGAAAGACAAGAAGGTTAAAAAGATAATAAGATTCCACATGTTTCTAGTAAAAAAAATGTGGGAGAGGAGGAGAGAGATGTGGGGGTACTGGTGGTGGGAAAAATGAGTAGAAATGGTTGAGAGTGTGTCAATAATTAGGCAATGTTTGCAAATGAATTCATCTCAACAATCTGATTAGGCCATGAGAACATCTTCAATGACAACTTCTTGCTCTTCTGTAACTGCTACTGAACAATACTTAGTTACTGATTGAAACTCCTTTGTTTCAGTGGATCAAAATATGAAGTTTAATGAATCATCTAGTATCTATTGTTATAATGTTAGGATACCACTAAATAGGAAATGAATTGTTCTACTGTTGATACCTGGCCTTCTTCCTTTGGCATTGAGAGCTTTCTCGAGATGGTGAGTTCTTTTGATTTATCAAAAAGCTGCCAAATTTCAAGCGCTATTAGTCCTCCAAATTTTTCTTTAACTAACGATCATAACTTTGAGATAAATTTTAAGCAAAAGAAACATATGACTGAAAGTGATATTGTGCATCCTCATTCTCTACTTGATAGAATTCAGTTAGATGAGTGATCTTCTTTTCAGAGGAGCAAAGGAGGTGGGCGGCAAAGTGGGAGTGGGAGGAGCAGAGGTGGTGGGCAGTGGAGCACAGGAAAGAGGGGAGGGGGGGAGTGGCAGAGAAGATGGCGGAGGAGAGTGGGGGAGAGTAGAGAGTTCGAAAAGGAGGAAAGGAGGAAGAGGGCAGTAGTGGGGGTTCTTCCAGTGCTAGTAGCAGAGGGCGGCAGCTTTGATGGTGAAAGGTCTAGGGGATGAGGGTGGTGGTAACATTAAGGAGGAGAGGAGGGAAAGGAGGAGGAGGGGAGGAGAAGAAAGAACACTAGAAAAAGCTATGGATTTTCAATTTTGTCCTGAGCTAATTTGTCCACATAAGTCCTTTCTGCCACATAACTCAGTCACATAACCTCACATGACCATTTTCATAATAGAAGCCCGATGGAATCCATAGTTAGAGTTTGAATTAAACTTTTTTGATAGTTTAATGACCTAATTGTATAAAATTGAAGTGCAAGATGACATTGAAAATCTCCAAATAGTTCAAGATTTTTTCATGATTAAGCCTAAATACAAAGAGTTGACGGATGGGGACTGTTGCTACGCCTCTCCGATAGGGAGCGACAGCTTAGATGGTTTCCCTAGCTGGAGTAGGCAAGCACCAGTTAGGATCCCGATCACCTGCAAAGAAAGTCCATGCACATCGAAGGAGAAAATGGGGGGTTCTCCAATGGGGAACCCTTTGATGTTTAAGTTAATGAAAGTCAGAGAGAAAAAACAGTAGAAGGAGATAATGAGAACAGTCCAAAGAGATGGTATTTAGAGTCTTCCTTTTTTCTCCTTTCTTTCCTTTTTATGGGAGAAGGTTGTTAGGCAGTTAGCAACCACTATAACCAAAGTAATAGGTTATTGACAGGTTGTTGGCAATTAATTATGGGACTAGCTATCCACATGTGGGGAGATGGATGCTATTACAACCAAATGCCAACTCAGAATAAACCATGCATCAATGACTTAGTCATAGCTTTCGAACTGCAATGTGGCTCATAGAGAATTAGAATGGAAATGAGGTGAGATTGGTAGAACGCCGATAATGTGGACCTCATCTGAGAGCCGACCTTAAGTAATCGGCTATAAACCAATGACCTCAATGTTGCATAGAACACATGTCCTAGTTCATCCACATCATAATATCAAGTATTTACCACATCCTCGAAGATCGGGCATGTCATCAGGTGGACCAATTCTTGCTTAACACTTGCCCCTCACTTTCTAGTTTGAAAAGCATTTCATACTGAAAAGTAAATCACCATCTGGACTCCAGGGTCACATGTCGCGGTGAGCTCCTCTATTTTTGTGAAGCTTCATTGACGCAACCGAAGCAGTTGAATACCATTTCAGATCTTCACCGATGTAATAAGAGTTCTACTTCGATGGGATAGCACTTAGAGATATCGGTGACTCGCATCGCTTTGTTACCAAAATATGCTTTAACTAAGATCTGGAGTTGTCGGACACTTTGGTCCGATTACCATTCGTCGCTTGTAATGACATGAGTCCTGTTGCTGAACCATTGCACTATCATTTAGCATTTATTATCTGTTATCGCGTCTGAAGGAGCACGCGTCTGTATTTCAAAAAGTAACCATCACGTCTCTTTGCAATAATATCAAAGTAGTATTTGAGGAGTCATAATGATTTTGAAAAAAGATGATTTTCAATAAGTTCCTTTGACCCACCACACGACGTCAAGTGGTAATGCCTGTACATCGAATGGTGAGAGTTAGAGGATCGGAGCCGTTGATGTCCACTTATTAATAAGGTCACTTGGGCTTGGCATTCATCTTTCATCATTGCTGCTGCATTTGCTGTTCTTGAAGTTTTCT
Organism: Elaeis guineensis; assembly: GCF_000442705.2. Classification (NCBI taxonomy): domain Eukaryota; kingdom Viridiplantae; phylum Streptophyta; class Magnoliopsida; order Arecales; family Arecaceae; genus Elaeis; species Elaeis guineensis. Next base: position 129,172,493 of record NC_025998.2, read on the forward strand.
TCCCGGACAGCAGCTTTCAGCATCTCCTAACTACGCTCTCAATAAGAGATCCTCTGACTGGTTCATCTTCTCCTCCATCTTTCGAACTCTAGTTCTTACTTGTCCAATAGTTTCGTAGGTTTCTATTCTTCTTTCTTTAACCTCATAGCTCCTCATAGATATAAGAAAAATAGTAGTCCTGAACCCTCTAGCTCTTTTTCTCTAAAAGGGCCTAAGGTTTCCCCATGGAGAGTTTTCGATGAGGCTCCTCGTGGTCGAGGCTGTGCGTCTCTAACACCTGACCATAAAGAGTCGCATCTTGTTTGAATCTAACTTGCGAAAGTTTTGAATTCAATATTTCATCCCTTTTCCTTTAGGTTAGTTACACCTAATAAGATGATAGAGTTTCCATCCCTCTAGAAAGTTGTGTCATCTTTTATGAGGAGGCACTTCTTTCTGATCTTCGATTTTCTCTTCATCCTGTCATCTACAACATATTAGATTACTATAAGATCATTCCTATTCAGAAAGCTCCAAATGGGATTCGATCTTCGATTGTCTTCATTTTGATTTGTAACATCATCAAAATTTCTCCGAGATGCTCTCTTTTTAGGTCTTTGTTTTCTCTAAAGAAGCACCCCTATGATAAAAAATGATGGTATTTCTTTCCTATCCAAAGTATAAGATTGTGGACATCCTGACGTGTTCTATATATAGTTGGAAGAATGGGTATTTTTTTGTTTCTTTGGATCAACCTTGGGCTTTGGGATCACCTGAGGCAAGCCCTGGCTTGAGCTGAACATAGGAAGAATCCTCTAAAAGGGATTTAGAAGACTATCGAAAACTGATCGATATCCATGTCCTCTGGTTTAAGACTATTGACCAAAGAGGGATTGTATGATGTGGGCATCAACCATATCGCTCCCCACCATATGTTATTGTTCTCCTATTTCTTATCATTTTGTCTTTCCTTATCATAAGCTTCGATCCTTTTATTTTTGTCATTGCAGAAATGAAGCTGATAATCGATGACATTGAAGGTGCGCAAGGAAGAAAGGGCAAAATGAGATCAGGCTCGCACCTAGAGGTTGAGCACTCAAAGAGGCAAAAATTGGGTTCTCCACCTCAACCTCAGTTGAAGTCTTCCATAGCGATGGTGGCCTCATCGAACCAGGCTTTGAGGTTAGAAAGATCAGATGTTTCTCATATCGAAAATGGAGGTCATTATCCTAATCGATGTGGCTCCGGGACCCCCTTCAAGAGATGGCCAACTTCTTTCTGATCCTATCGCTAAGGAAGAGACCTTGATGCTGATGAAGACATTGAGAAAGGATGCATTAGCATTGATGGATGGCCAACTCGCTCATGAGCTGATGAATCTCCTTATTCTTCCAATAGATTGGGAGCTACAAAAGAATTGTTCAATTGAAAAAGCCTGGATGCTACTTCAATTAGCATCATTGTGGTGAGTTCTTCCTCCTCTTCTTTCATTTTTTCTTCTCCTTTTTTGATCTTTCTTCTTCTTGTGTAACTTGCATCCTTCATGCAGATGATGCACTCACTCTTCATTAAGGAGATCTTAGTAGAACGTGATCGGGGCTAAGATTCTCTTAAGGAGAAGTTGAGGACAGCTGAGAGGAGTTAAAAAGCCACCTCCCAAGAAGGCTGAAGAAGAAGAGGCTCAATAGGAGGATGATCTCAAAGATGCTTGAAGAAAGATAAAAACTCTGGAGCAGGGATGTCGAGAAAGAATAGCAAAGAGAAGGAGACTTGGCCGATCACCATCAGTATAAGAAGAAAATGGATGTGGCCCTTCTTGCTACTGAGGAGTAGGTTAAGCGCACGGCAGCCAAGGTAGTGGAGGAGTATAAAGCATCTGATGACTTCATGCCTAAAGTCGCTAAGAGTGCCATCTTTTCTCCTACCACATCAGCTTCAAGGAATACCTCAGAAAAGTGAAGGAATTCTTCCCCGAGGTTGATGTCAGCCACATCATCCTGCAGGTGAGAGAGTCAGTGGATAACGAAGACAAAGAGGATGAGGCTACTCCCTCAAAGTGGCTACTCCTTTGGAATGATAGCTCTATCAATGCTACGATCACCACCAATATCGAGACACCTACTCCCAACCAGGCACAAGTGGGAGTTTTCTCGAAGCGATGTCGACATCCCTTCTCAGCTCCAATTGGAGACTTTGAGGAGGGGTTATCGGAAAACCTAGCCAAGCCTAAAGGTTACTACTAAAGCTTCTTCTAGCCCATAATTTATGTATTTTATCTTTTATTTTTTTGAAACTTTGTAAAAAGTTTGTAGCGATGAACCTTGTAATGAAATGAAATATTTTTCTTTTTATAGATTTTCATCTGATGTTGTTTACTTCGTCTTTTTGCTTATTCTGCACTTACAGCATACTTGGAAGACCTGTTCCTTTTGTGAAATCTAGTATACATGAAAGATGAGAAAAGGTCGTGAAGGCAACTATAGTCATGACTAGGAACGAGCACTCGTCGAGAACATGGGCTTATTCTTCAGGGCGTACGAGATGGGCTTCAACCGGTACATCACCAAGGTGAAAAAATTCTTTCCCAACATTGACACTATATTCCTAAATTGATGGATATCGACATCGAGGAGTGTGCCATGAAGTTTGGGATGCTCCTTCAGACACGTATATTTGCATTATCAGAACATCTATTGCCACTGGCAGGCATCGGTGAATCAAGATGGCTCCGAAGAATTGAGGACTGAAGCTCTTGAAGTTTTGAAGAGGCCGCCCAAATATTCTAAAAGCTCCAAAAGTTATGGAAAATCCATCAAGGAATCCAGGATATGCAGGAGATCATGAGATCCTTGTATATATTTGGTATCTTTTTCTTTACAAGAATGTAAAAGATGAAATTATAAAGAAACTTCATCAAATGAAATGAATATTTTTTTTAATTATTATGTCTTCCACTTTTGCGATTGATTTTGAAACTTGTTGAATCAATGTAGAATATAGGCCAAAGCAACTTCAATGATAACCGAAGTGAATCATAACATTTAACAACATGTAAGTAGCTTGAAATAAGGATGGCACTGCAGATTCTTTTAATAATAAATTTATTGATTATACATCCTCATATTTTCAGAATTCAAGTCTAAGATATAGGAGTACCATCTAGTCTTCAATTCGATAAGATCCTAATCGAATCACATCAAAAATCCGATACGATCCTCCCAATTTAGAGCTAATTTGCCTTGCTCAATTGGGTTTGGAGACTTTGGATCGACGAAATACAAAATCACGGCACCAGAAAGACTTCAGGTTTACACAAGAATTATAGCAGTAGGCCACCTTTTGTTGATAAGAAGCCATTCTGATCCAAGCTCGCTTCCTTACTTCTTCAAGAAAATCGAGATTGGTATGGAGATGATCAAATTTTTTGCTCACTATAGTTCTCCACTCTATAAGATGGCAAACCGATCTCCATCGAGTAACAACTTCTATGCCAAAGTTTAACTTGAAGGGCATTTCATCAATTGGTATTCAGACTGTTGTCTGATATACCCAAAGCATACTATACAGTTCACCTGCTCAGAATCTTTTGGCTTGATCTAGTCTCTTTTTCAAATCTTGGAGGATAGTTCAATTGGTGACTTCAGCTTCTCCATTAGATTGAGAATGTCTAACAAAAGTGAATCGATACTCGACGTGAAGTTCGGAGCAAAAATCTTTAAACTTTGTGTTATCGAACTATCAGTCGTTATCGATTATAATCACTCTCGAAAGCCCCAAGCATATTATTGACTTTCAGATAAAGTCTCTAGCTTTTTATTTGATGATTTATACCAGAGATTCAACTTTCACACATCTTGTGAAGTAATCAATTGCCATAATGAGAAAATTTTTTTGACCTGATGCTATCAAGAATGGATCGAGGATGTCGATACCCCACATCATGAAAGACCATGGAGATGAAATGGGGTGAGTTGAGATGCCAGCTTTTGCTGGATATTTATATTTCTTTGATATCGGTCACACCTTTGAATAAAATCATCTGCATCTTTCTACATCGTAGGCCAGTAATATCCTTGATAGAGCACTTTGTAGGCCAATGATCTGCTCTCTAAGTAATTGCCATAGATGCCTTCATGTACTTTCTAAAATACATAATCCACCTCAGATGGCCTTAGATATTTAAGTAATGACAAAAAAAATGACTTCCTATATAATTGACCATTAAAAAGAACATACCACAAAGCTTGCCATTTAATTCTTTTTGCCTCCTTATCGGTAGGAGCTATACCTTTGATTAAATATTTAATCAATAGATCCATCCAGCTTGGCTCATTGTCAATCTGGTTAATGCTTAGTG